>NW_027553123.1:0-46126 GCF_045843805.1 Urocitellus parryii
AAAAGTACAGTTTCCTGAAATCTCAACAAACATTTTTTCACCCAATCTTGATGATACTTGCAGGTAATGATCAGTACACCAGTCCACTTGGCTGACCAAATTTCGTTCTTCTAGTTTAAACCGTTCCTTTGCAGTAAACGTTTTCATGTTTAGCTTTGACTCTGTTTTCTCCTATATGGATACATGTAGTTGGAACTCTAAATCAAACACGGTTTGTGCTAGCTCTTTGAAACTTGGCACAATAATGTAGTT
This sequence comes from Urocitellus parryii, assembly GCF_045843805.1. Lineage (NCBI taxonomy): Eukaryota > Metazoa > Chordata > Mammalia > Rodentia > Sciuridae > Urocitellus > Urocitellus parryii. The sequence continues at coordinate 253 of NW_027553123.1, forward strand.
CCATGTTCTATGGCTATGGTGTGTGTCCTATGGAAGTAGCCCCAAGCAGAGACAGACGAGAATCACTTTCATTGAAAGGGGTTTCCAAGCTTCCCAAAAACTACTAGTTTCCTGAAATCTCAGCAATCATTTTTTCTCCCAATCTTTATGATACTTCCATTTAATGATCAGTACACCAATCCCACTTGGCTCACCAAATTTCGTTCTTCTAGGTTAAACCATTCCTTTGCAGTAACCGTTTTCATATTTAGGTTTCACTCTGTTTTCTCCTATATGGATACATGTAGTTGGAACTCTAAATCAAACACGGTTTGTGCTAGCTCTTTGAAACTTGGCACAATAATGTAGTTCCAAGTTCTATGGCTATGGTTTGTGTCCTATGGAAGTAGCCCCAAGCAGAGACTGACGAGAATCACTTTCATTGAAAGGGGTTGCCAAGCTTCCAAAAAACTACGAGTTTCCTGAAATCTCAACAAACATTTTTTCACCCAATCTTGATGATACTTGCAGGTAATGATCAGTACACCAGTCCCACTTGGCTGACAAAATTTCGTTCTTCTAGGTTAAACCGTTCCATTGCAGTAACCGTTTTCATGTTTAGGTTTCACTCTGTTTTCTCCTATATGGATACATGTAGTTGGAACTCTATATCAAACACGGTTTGTGCTGGCTCTTTGAAACATGGCACAATAATGTAGTTCCAATTTCTATGGCTATGGTTTTTGTCCTATGGAAGTAGCCCCAAGCAAAGACTGACGAGAATCACTTTCATTGAAAGGGGTTGCCAAGCTTCCAAAAAACTACGAGTTTACTGAAATCTCAGCAAACATTTTTTCACCCAATCTTGATGATACTTGCAGGTACTGATGAGTACACCAGTCCCACTTGGCTGACCAAGTTTCGTTCTTCTAGGTTAAACCGTTCCTTTGCAGTAACCGTTTTCATATTTAGGTTTCACTCTGTTTTCTCCTATATGGATACATGTTGTTGGAACTCTAAATCAATCACGGATTGTGCTAGCTCTTTGAAACTTGGCACAATAATGTAGTTCCAAGTTCTATGGCTATGGTTTGTGTCCTATGGAATTAGACCCAAGCAGAGACTGACGAGAATCACTTTCATTGAAAGGGGTTTCCAAGCTTCCAAAAAACTACGAGTTTCCTGAAATCTCAGCAATCATTTTTTCTCCCAATCTTTATGATACTTCCATTTAATGATCAGTACACCAATCCCACTTGGCTCACCAAATTTCGTTCTTCTAGGTTAAACCGTTCCTTTGCAGTAACTGTTTTCATATTTAGGTTTCACTCTGTTTTCTCCTATATGAATACATGTATTTGGAACTCTAAATCAAACACGGTTTGTGCTAGCTCTTTGAAACTTGGCACAATAATGTAGTTCCACGTTCTATGGCTATGGTTTGTGTCTATGGAAGTAGTCCCAAGCAGAGACTGACGAGAATCACTTTCATTGAAAGGGGTTGCCAAGCTTCCAAAAAACTACGAGTTTCCTGAAATCTCAACAAACATTTTTTCACCCAATCTTGATGATACTTGCAGGTAATGATCAGTACACCAGTCCCACTTGGCTGACAAAATTTCGTTCTTCTAGGTTAAACCGTTCCATTGCAGTAACCGTTTTCATGTTTAGGTTTCACTCTGTTTTCTCCTATATGGATACATGTAGTTGGAACTCTATATCAAACACGGTTTGTGCTAGCTCTTTGAAACATGGCACAATAATGTAGTTCCAATTTCTATGGCTATGGTTTTTGTCCTATGGAAGTAGCCCCAAGCAAAGACTGACGAGAATCACTTTCATTGAAAGGGGTTGCCAAGCTTCCAAAAAACTACGAGTTTACTGAAATCTCAGCAAACATTTTTTCACCCAATCTTGATGATACTTGCAGGTACTGATGAGTACACCAGTCCCACTTGGCTGACCAAGTTTCGTTCTTCTAGGTTAAACCGTTCCTTTGCAGTAACCGTTTTCATGTTTAGGTTTCACTCTGTTTTCTCCTATATGAATACATGTAGTTGGAACTCTAAATCAAACACGGTTTGTGCTAGCTCTTTGAAACTTGGCACAATAATGTAGTTCCAAGTTCTATCGCTATGGTTTCTGTCCTATGGAAGTAGCCCCAAGCAGAGACTGACGAGAATCACTTTCATTGAAAGGGGTTTCCAAGCTTCCAAAAAACTACGAGTTTCCTGAAATCTCAGCAATCATTTTTTCTCCCAATCTTTATGATACTTCCATTTAATGATCAGTACACCAATCCCACTTGGCTCACCAAATTTCGTTCTTCTAGGTTAAACTTTGCTTTGCAGTAACCGTTCTCATGTTTAGGTTTCACTCTGTTTTCTCCAATATGGATACATGTAGTTGGAACTCTAAATCAAACACGGTTTTGCTAGCTCTTTGAAACTTGGCACAATAATGTAGTTCCACGTTCTATGGCTATGGTTTGTGTCCTATGGAAGTAGTCCCAAGCAGAGACTGACGAGAATCACTTTCATTGAAAGGGGTTGCCAAGCTTCCAAAAAACTACGAGTTTCCTGAAATCTCAGCAAACATTTTTTCACCCTATCTTGATGATACTTGCAGGTGATGATCAGTACACCAGTCCCACATGGCTCACCAAATTTCGTTCTTTTAGAATAAAACGTTCCTTTGCAGTAACCGTTTTCATATTTAGGTTTCACTCTGTTTTCTCCTATATGGATACATGTATTTGGAACTCTAAATCAAACACGGTTTGTGCTAGCTCTTTGAAACTTGGCACAATAATGTAGTTCCAAGATCTATCACTATGGTTTGTGTCCTATGGAAGTAGCCCCCAAGCAGAGACTGACGAGAATCACTTTCATTGAAAGGGGTTTCCAAGCTTCCAAAAAACTACAAGTTTCCTGAAATCTCAGCAATCATTTTTTCTCCCAATCTTTATGATACTTCCATTTAATGATCAGTACACCAATCCCACATTTCTCACCAAATTTCGTTCTTCTAGGTTAAACCTTTGCTTTGCAGTAACCGTTCTCATGTTTAGGTTTCACTCTGTTTTCTCCTATATGGATACATGTATTTGGAAATCTAAATCAAACACGGTTTGTGCTAGCTCTTTGAAACTTGGCACAATAATGTAGTTCCACGTTCTATGGCTATGGTTTGTGTCCTATGGAAGTAGTCCCAAGCAGAGACTGATGAGAATCACTTTCATTGAAAGGGTTTGCCAAGCTTCCAAAATACTACGAGTTTCCTAAAATCTCAGCAAATATTTTTTCACCCAATCTTTATGATACTTGCAGGTGATGATCAGTACACCAGTCCCACTTGGCTCACCAAATTTCGTTCTTCTAGAATAAAACGTTCCTTTGCAGTAACCGTTTTCATATTTAGGTTTCACTCTGTTTTCTCCTATATGGATACATGTATTTGGAACTCTAAATCAAACACGGTTTGTACTAGCTCTTTGAAACTTGGCACAATAATGTAGTTCCAAGTTCTATCGCTATGGTTTGTGTCCTATGGAAGTAGCCCCAAGCAGAGACTGACGAGAATCACTTTCATTGAAAGGGGTTTCCAATCTTCCAAAAAACTACGAGTTTCCTGAAATCTCAGCAATCATTTTTTCTCCCAATCTTTATGATACTTCCATTTCATGATCAGTACACCAATCCCACTTGGCTCACCAAATTTCGTTCTTCTAGGTTAAACCGTTGCTTTGCAGTAAGCGTTTTCATGTTTAGGTTTCACTCTGTTTTCTCCTATATGGATACATGTAGTTGGAACACTAAATCACACAGGGTTTGTGCTAGCTCTTTGAAACTTGGCACTATAATGTAGTTCCAAGTTCCATGGTTATGGTTTGTGTCCTATGGATCTAGCCCCAAGCAGAGACTGACAAGTATCACTTTCATTGAAAGGGGTTGCCAAGCTTCCAATAAACTACGAGTTTCCTGAAATCTCAGCAAACATTTTTTCACCCAATCTTGATGATACTAGGAGGTGATGATCAGTACACCAGTCCCACTTGGCTCACCAAATTTCGTTCTTCTGGTTTAAACCGTTCCTTTGCAGTAAACGTTTTCATGTTTAGGTTTCACTCTGTTTTCTCCTATATGGATACATGTATTTGGAACTCTAAATCAAACACGGTTTGTGCTAGCTCTTTAAAACTGGCACAATAATGTAGTTACAAGTTCTATAGCTATGGTGTGTGTCCTATGGAAGTAGCCCCAAGCAGAGACTGACGAGAATCACTTTCATTGAATGGGCTTTCCAAGCTTCCAAAAAACTACGAGTTTCCTGAAATCTCAGCAATCATTTTTTCTCCCAATCTTTATGATACTTCCATTTAATGATCTGTACACCAATCCCACTTGGCTCACCAAATTTCGTTCTTCTAGGTTAAACCGTTCCTTTGCAGTAACTGTTTTCATGTTTAGGTTTCACTCTGTTTTCTCCTATATGAATACATGTAGTTGGAACTCTAAATCAAACACGGTTTGTGCTAGCTCTTTGAAACTTGGCACAATAATGTAGTTCCAAGTTCTATGGCTATGGTTTGTGTCCTACGGAAGTAGCCCCAAGCAGAGACTGACGAGAATCACTTTCATTGAAAGGGGTTTCCAAGCTTCCAAAAAACTACGAGTTTACTGAAATCTCAGTAAACATTTTTTCACCCAATTTGATGATACTTGCAGGTAATGATCAGTACACCAGTCCCACTTGGCTCACCAAATTTCGTTCTTCTTGGTTACACCGTCCCTTTGCAGTAACCGTTTTCATGTTTAGGTTTCACGCTGTTTTCTCCTATATGGATACATGTAGTTGGAACTCTAAATCAAACACGGTTTGTGCTAGCTCTTTGAAACATGGCAAAATAATGTAGTTCCAAGTTCTATCGCTATGGTTTGTGTCCTATGGAAGTAGCCCCAAGCAGAGACTGACGAGAATCACTTTCATTGAAAGGGGTTGCCAAGCTTCCAAAAAACTACGAGTTTCCTGAAATCTCAACAAACATTTTTTGACCCAATCTTGATGATACTTGCAGGTGATGATCAGTACACCAGTCCCACTTGGCTCACCAAATTTCGTTCTTCTAGAATAAAACGTTCCTTTGCAGTAACCGTTTTCATATTAGGTTTCACTCTGTTTTCTCCTATATGGATACATGTATTTGGAACTCTAAATCAAACAGGGTTTGTGCTAGCTCTTTGAAACTTGGCACAGTAATGTAGTTCCAAGTTCTATGGCTATGGTTTGTGTCCTATGGAAGTAGCCCCAAGCAGAGACTGACGAGAATCACTTTCATTGAAAGGGGTTTCCAAGCTTCCAAAAAACTACGAGTTTCCTGACATCTCAGCAATCATTTTTTCTCCCAATATTTATGATACTTCCTTTTAATGATCAGTACACCTATCCCACTTGGCTCACCAAATTTCGTTCTTTTAGGTTAAACCTTTGCTTTGCAGTAACCGTTCTCATGTTTAGGTTTCACTCTGTTTTCTCCTATATGGATACATGTATTTGGAACTCTAAATCAAACACGGTTTGTGCTAGCTCTTTGAAACTTGGCACAATAATGTAGTTCCACGTTCAATGGCTATGGTTTGTGTCCTATGGAAGTAGTCCCAAGCAGAGACTGACGAGAATCACTTTCATTGAAAGGGGTTGCCAAGCTTCCAAAAAACTACGAGTTTCCTGAAATCTCAGCAAACATTTTTTCACCCAATCTTGATGATACTAGGAGGTGATGATCAGTACACCAGTCCCACTTGGCTCACCAAATTTCGTTCTTCTAGAATAAAACGTTCCTTTGCAGTAACCGTTTTCATATTTAGGTTTCACTCTGTTTTCTCCTATATGGATACATGTATTTGGAACTCTAAATCAAATACGGTTTGTTGTAGCTCTTTGAAACTTGGCACAATAATGTAGTTCCAAGTTCTATCACTATGGTTTGTGTCCTATGGAAGTAGCCCCAAGCAGAGACTGACGAGAATCACTTTCATTGAAAGGGGTTTCCAAGCTTCCAAAAAACTACAAGTTTCCTGAAATCTCAGCAATCATTTTTTCACCCAATATTTATGATACTTCCATTTAATGATCAGTACACCAATCCCACTTGGCTCACCAAATTTCGTTTTTCCACGTTAAACCGTTGCTTAGCAGTAACCGTTTTCAGGTTTAGGTTTCACTCTGTTTTCTCCTATATGGATACATGTAGTTGGAACTCTAAATCAAACACGGTTTGTGCTAGCTCTTTGAAACTTGGCACAATAATGAACTTCCAAGTTCTATCGCTATGGTTTGTGTCCTATGGAAGTAGCCCCAAGCAGAGACTGACGAGAATCACTTTCATTGAAAGGGGTTTCCAAGCTTCCCAAAAAACTACGAGTTTCCTGAAATCTCAGCAATCATTTTTTCTCCCAATATTTATGATACTTCCATTTAATGATCAGTACACCAATCCCACTTGGCTCACCAAATTTCGTTCTTCTAGGTTAAACCGTTCCTTTGCAGTAACCGTTTTCATATTTAGGTTTCACTCTGTTTTCTCCTATATGGATACATGGAGTTGGAACTCTAAATCAAACACGGTTTGTGCTAGCTCTTTGAAACTTGGCACAATAATGTAGTTCCAAGTTGTATGGCTATGGTTGTGTCCTATGGAAGTAGCCCCAAGCAGAGACTGACGAGAATCACCTTCATTGAAAGGGGTTGCCAAGCTTCCAAAAAGTACGAGTTTCCTGAAATCTCAACAAACATTTTTTCACCCAATCTTGATGATACTTCCATTTAATGATCAGTACACCAGTCCCACTTGGCTGACCAAATTTCGTTCTTCTAGTTTAAACCGTTCCTTTGCAGTAAACGTTTTCATGTTTAGCTTTGACTCTGTTTTCTCCTATATGGATACATGTAGTTGGAACTCTAAATCAAACACGGTTTGTGCTAGCTCTTTGAAACTTGGCACAATAATGTAGTTCCAAGTTCTATGGCTATGGTGTGTGTCCTATGGAAGTAGCCGCAAGCAGAGACAGACGAGAATCACTTTCATTGAAAGGGGTTTCCAAGCTTCCAAAAAACTACGAGTTTCCTGAAATCTCAGAAATCATTTTTTCTCCTAATCTTTATGATACTTCCATTTAATGATCAGTACACCAATCCCACTTGGCTCACCAAATTTCGTTCTTCTAGGTTAAACCATTCCTTTGCAGTAACCGTTTTCATATTTAGGTTTCACTCTGTTTTCTCCTATATGGATACATGTAGTTGGAACTCTAAATCAAACACGGTTTGTGCTAGCTCTTTGAAACTTGGCACAATAATGTAGTTCCAAGTTCTATGGCTATGGTTTGTGTCCTATGGAAGTAGCCCCAAGCAGAGACTGAGGAGAATCATTTTCATTGAATGGGGTTGCCAAGCTTCCAAAAAACTACGAGTTTCCTGAAATCTCAACAAACATTTTTTCACCCAATCTTGATGATACTTGCAGGTAATGATCAGTACACCAGTCCCACTTGGCTGACAAAATTTCCGTTCCTCTAGGTTAAACCGTTCCATTGCAGTAACCGTTTTCATGTTTAGGTTTCACTCTGTTTTCTCCTATATGGATACATGTAGTTGGAACTCTATATCAAACACGGTTTGTGCTGGCTCTTTGAAACATGGCACAATAATGTAGTTACAATTTCTATGGCTATGGTTTTTGTCCTATGGAAGTAGCCCCAAGCAAAGACTGACGAGAATCACTTTCATTGAAAGGGGTTGCCAAGATTCAAAAAACTACGAGTTTACTGAAATCTCAGCAAACATTTTTTCACCCAATCTTGATGATACTTGCAGGTACTGATGAGTACACCAGTCCCACTTGGGCTGACCAAGTTTCGTTCTTCTAGGTTAAACCGTTCCATTGCAGTAACCGTTTTCATATTTAGGTTTCACTCTGTTTTCTCCTATAAGGATACATGTTGTTGGAACTCTAAATCAATCACGGATTGTGCTAGCTCTTTGAAACTTGGCACAATAATGTAGTTCCAAGTTCTATGGCTATGGTTTTTGTCCTATGGAATTAGACCCAAGCAGACACTGACGAGAATCACTTTCATTGAAAGGGGTTTCCAAGCTTCCAAAAAACTACGAGTTTCCTGAAATCTCAGCAATCATTTTTTCTCCCAATCTTTATGATACTTCCATTTAATGATCAGTACACCAATCCCACTTGGCTCACCAAATTTCGTTCTTCTAGGTTAAACCGTTCCTTTGCAGTAACTGTTTTCATGTTTAGGTTTCACTCTGTTTTCTCCTATATGAATACATGTAGTTGGAACTCTAAATCAAACACGGTTTGTGCTAGCTCTTTGAAACTTGGCACAATAATGTAGTTCCACGTTCTATGGCTATGGTTTGTGTCCTGGAAGTACTCCCAAGCAGAGACTGACGAGAATCACTTTCATTGAAAGGGGTTGCCAAGCTTCCAAAAAACTACGAGTTTCCTGAAATCTCAGCAATCATTTTTTCTCCCAATATTTATGATACTTCCATTTAATGATCAGTACACCAATCCCACTTGGCTCACCAAATTTCGTTCTTCTAGGTTAAACCGTTCCTTTGCAGTAACCGTTTTCATATTTAGGTTTCACTCTGTTTTCTCCTATATGGATACATGTAGTTGGAACTCTAAATCAAACACGGTTTGTGCTAGCTCTTTGAAACTTGGCACAATAATGTAGTTCCACGTTCTATGGCTATGGTTGTGTCCTATGGAAGTAGCCCCAAGCAGAGACTGACGAGAATCACCTTCATTGAAAGCGGTTGCCAAGCTTCCAAAAAGTACGAGTTTCCTGAAATCTCAACAAACATTTTTTCACCCAATCTTGATGATACTTGCAGGTAATGATCAGTACACCAGTCCCACTTGGCTGACCAAATTTCGTTCTTCTAGTTTAAACCGTTCCTTTGCAGTAAACGTTTTCATGTTTAGCTTTGACTCTGTTTTCTCCTATATGGATACATGTAGTTGGAACTCTAAATCAAACACGGTTTGTGCTAGCTCTTTGGAAACTTGGCACAATAATGTAGTTCCAAGTTCTATGGCTATGGTGTGTGTCCTATGGAAGTAGAACCAAGCAGAGACAGACGAGAATCACTTTCATTGAAAGGGGATTCCAAGCTTCCAAAAAACTACGAGTTTCCTGAAATCTCAGCAATCATTTTTTCTCCCAATCTTTATGATACTTCCATTTAATGATCAGTACACCAATCCCACTTGGCTCACCAAATTTCGATCTTCTAGGTTAAACCATTCCTTTGCAGTAACCGTTTTCATATTTAGGTTTCACTCTGTTTTCTCCTATATGGATACATGTAGTTGGAACTCTAAATCAAACACGGTTTCTGCTAGCTCTTTGAAACTTGGCAAAATAATGTAGTTCCAAGTTCTATCGCGATGGTTTGTGTCCTATGGAAGTAGCCCCAAGCAGAGACTGACGAGAATCACTTTCATTGAAAGGGGTTGCCAAGCTTCCAAAAAACTACGAGTTTCCTGAAATCTCAACAAACTTTTTTTCACCCAATCTTGATGATACTTGCAGGTAATGATCAGTACACCAGTCCCACTTGGCTGACAAAATTCGTTCTTCTAGGTTAAACCGTTCCATTGCAGTAACCGTTTTCATGTTTAGGTTTCACTCTGTTTTCTCCTATATGGATACATGTAGTTGGAACTCTATATCAAACACGGATTGTGCTGGCTCTTTGAAACATGGCACAATAATGTAGTTCCAATTTCTATGGCTATGGTTTTTGTCCTATGGAAGTAGCCCCAAGCAAAGACTGACGATAATCACTTTCATTGAAAGGGGTTGCCAAGCTTCCAAAAAACTACGAGTTTACTGAAATCTCAGCAAACATTTTTTCACCCAATCTTGATGATACTTGCAGGTACTGATGAGTACACCAGTCCCACTTGGCTGACCAAGTTTCGTTCTTCTAGGTTAAACCGTTCCTTTGCAGTAACCGTTTTCATATTTAGGTTTCACTCTGTTTTCTCCTATATGGATACATGTTGTTGGAACTCTAAATCAATCACGGATTGTGCTAGCTCTTTGAAACTTGGCACAATAATGTAGTTCCAAGTTCTATGGCTATTGTTTGTGTCCTATGCAATTAGACCCAAGCAGAGACTGACGAGAATCACTTTCATTGAAAGGGGTTTCCAAGCTTCCAAAAACTACGAGTTTCCTGAAATCTCAGCAATCATTTTTTCTCCCAATCTTTATGATACTTCCATTTAATGATCAGTACACCAATCCCACTTGGCTCACCAAATTTCGTTCTTCTAGGTAAACCTTGCTTTGCAGTAACCGTTCTAATGTTTAGGTTTCACTCTGTTTTCTCCTATATTAATACATGTATTTGAACTCTAAATCAAACACGGTTGTGCTAGCTCTTTGAAACTTGGCACAATAATGTAGTTCCACGTTCTATGGCTATGGTTTGTGTCCTATGGAAGTAGTCCCAAGCAGAGACTGACGAGAATCACTTTCATTGAAAGGGGTTGCCAAGCTTCCAAAAAACTACGAGTTTCCTGAAATCTCAGCAAACATTTTTTCACCAATCTTGATGATACTTGCAGGTGATGATCAGTACACAAGTCCCACTTGGCTCACCAAATTTCGTGCTTCTAGAATAAAACGTTCCTTTGCAGTAACCGTTTTCATATTTAGGTTTCACTCTGTTTTCTCCTATATGGATACATGTATTTGGAACTCTAAATCAAACACGGTTTGTGCTAGCTCTTTGAAACTTGGCACAATAATGTAGTTCGAAGTTCTATCACTATGGTTTGTGTCCTATGGAAGTAGCCCCAAGCAAAGACTGACGAGAATCACTTTCATTGAAAGGGTTTCCAAGCTTCGAAAAAACTTCCAAGTTTCCTGAAATCTCAGCAATCATTTTTTCTCCAAATCTTTATGATACTTCCATTTAATGATCAGTACACCAATCCCACTTGGCTCACCAAATTTCGTTCTTCCAGGTTAAACCGTTGCTTTGCAGAAACCGTTTTCAGGTTTAGGTTTCACTCTGTTTTCTCCTATATGGATACATGTAGTTGGAACACTTAATCAACACGTTTGTGCTAGCTCTTTGAAAGTTGGCACTATAATGTAGTTCCAAGTTCTATGGTCATGGTTTGTGTCCTATGGAAGTAGCCCCAAGCAGAGACTGACGAGAATCACCTTCATTGAAAGGGGTTGCCAAGCTTCCAAAAAGTACGAGTTTCCTGAAATCTTAGCAAACATTTTTTCACCCAATTTGATGATACTTGCAGGTAATGATCAGTACACCAGTCCCACTTGGCTGACCAAGTTTCGTTCTTCTTGGTTAAACCGTCCCTTTGCAGTAACCGTTTTCATGTTTAGGTTTCACGCTGTTTTCTCCTATATGGATACATGTAGTTGGAACTCTAAATCAAACACGGTTTGTGCTAGCTCTTGAAACTTGGCACAATAATGTAGTTCCAAGTTCTATGGCTATGGTTTGTGTCCTATGGAAGTAGCCCCAAGCAGAGACTGACGAGAATCACTTTCATTGAAAGGGGTTGCCAAGCTTCCAAAAAACCCACGAGTTTCCTGAAATCTCAGCAATCATTTTTTCTCCCAATTTTTATGGTACTTCAATTTAATGATCAGTACACCAATCCCACTTGGCTCACCAAATTTCGTTCTTCTAGGTTAAACCATTGCTTTGCAGTAACCGTTTTCATATTTAGGTTTCACTCTGTTTTCTCCTATATGGATACATGTAGTTGGAACTCTAAATCAAACACGGTTTGTGCTAGCTTCTTTGAAACTTGGCACAATAATGTAGTTCCAAGTTCTATGGCTATGGTTTGTGTCCTATGGAAGTAGCCCGAAGCAGAGACTGACGAGAATCACTTTCATTGAAAGGGGTTTCCAAGCTTCCAAAAAACTACGAGTTTCCTGAAATATCAGCAATCATTTTTTATCCCAACCTTTATGATACTTCCATTTAATGATCAGTACACCAATCCCACATTTCTCACCAAATTTCGTTCTTCAAGGTTAAACCTTTGCTTTGCAGTAACCGTTCTCATGTTTAGGTTTCACTCTGTTTTCTCCTATATGGATACATGTATTTGGAAATCTAAATCAAACACGGTTTGTGCTAGCTCTTTGAAACTTGGCAAAATAATGTAGTTCCACGTTCTATCGCTATGGTTTGTGTCCTATGGAAGTAGCCCCAAGCAGAGACTGACGAGAATCACTTTCATTGAAAGGGGTTTCCAAGCTTCCAAAAAACTACGAGTTCCTGAAATCTCAGCAATCATTTTTTCTCCCAATCTTTATGATACTTCCATTTAACGATCAGTACACCAATCCCACTTGGCTCACCAAATTTCGTTCTTCTAGGTTAAACCGTTGCTTTGCAGTAAGCGTTTTCATGTTTAGGTTTCACTCTGTTTTCTCCTATATGGATACATGTAGTTGGAACACTAAATCAAACAGGGTTTGTGCTAGCTCTTTGAAACTTGGCACTATAATGTAGTTCCAAGTTCTATGGTTATGGTTTGTGTCCTATGGATCTAGCCCCAAGCAGAACTGACAAGAATCACTTTCATTGAAAGGGGTTGCCAAGCTTCCAATAAACTACGAGTTTTCTGAAATCTCAGCAAACATTTTTTTTCACCCAATCTTGATGATACTAGCAGGTGATGATCAGTACACCAGTCCGACTTGGCTCACCAAATTTCGTTTTTCTGGTTTAAACCGTTCCTTTGCAGTAAACGTTTTCATATTTAGGTTTCACTCTGTTTTCTCCTATATGGATACATGTAGTTGGAACTCTAAAATCAAACACGGTTTGTGCTAGCTCTTTGAAACTTGGCACAATAATGTAGTTCTAAGTTCTATGGCTATGGTTTGTGTTCTATGGAAGTAGCCCCAAGCAGAGACTGACGAGAATCACTTTCATTGAAAGGGGTTGCCAAGCTCCAAAAACTACGAGTTTCCTGAAATCTCAGCAAACATTTTTTCACCCAATCTTGATGATACTTGCAGGTAATGATCAGTACACCAGTCCCACTTGGCTGACAAAATTTCGTTCTTCTAGGTTAAACCGTTCCATTTCAGTAACCGTTTTCATGTTTAGGTTTCACTCTGTTTTCTCCTATATGGATACATGTAGTTGGAACTCTATATCAAACACGGTTTGTGCTAGCTCTTTGAAACATGGCACAATAATGTACTTCCAATTTCTATGGTTATGGTTTTTGTCCTATGAAGTAGCCCCAAGCAAAGACTGACGAGAATCACTTTCATTGAAAGGGGTTGCCAAGCTTCCAAAAATCTACGAGGTTCCTGAAATCTCAGCAAACATTTTTCACCCAATCTTGATGATACTTGCAGGTACTGATTAGTACACCAGTCCCACTTGGCTGACCAAGTTTCGTTCTTCTAGGTTAAACCGTTCATTTGCAGTAACCGTTTTCATATTTAGGTTTCACTCTGTTTTCTCCTATATGGATACATGTTGTTGGAACTCTAAATCAATCACGGATTGTGCTAGCTCTTTGAAACTTGGCACAATAATGTAGTTCCAAGTTCTATGGCTATGGTTTGTGTCCTATGGAATTAGACCCAAGCAGAGACTGACGAGAATCACTTTCATTGAAAGGGGTTTCCAAGCTTCCAAAAAACTACGAGTTTCCTGAAATCTCAGCAAACATTTTTTCACCCAATCTTGATGATACTAGGAGGTGATGATCAGTACACCAGTCCCACTTGGCGCACCAAATTTCGTTCTTCTTGTTTAAACCGTTCCTTTGCAGTAAACGTTTTCATGTTTAGGTTTCACTCTGTTTTCTCCTAATGGATACATGTATTTGGAACTCTAAATCAATCACGGTTTGTGCTAGCTCTTTGAAACTTGGCACAATAATGTAGTTACAAGTTCTATAGCTATGGTGTGTGTCCTATGGAAGTAGCCCCAAGCAGAGACTGACGAGAATCACTTTCATTGGAAGGGCTTTCCAAGCTTCCAAAAAACTACGAGTTTCCTGAAATCTCAGCAATCATTTTTTCTCCCAATCTTTATGATACTTCCATTTAATGATCAGTACACCAATCCCACTTGGCTCACCAAATTTCGTTCTTCTAGGTTAAACCGTTCCTTTGCAGTAACGGTTTTCATATTTAGGTTTCACTCTGTTTTCTCCTATATGGATACATGTAGTTGGAACTCTAAATCAAACACGGTTTGAGCTAGCTCTTTGAAACTTGGCACAATAATGTAGTTCCAAGTTCTATGGCTATGGTTTGTGTCCTATGGAAGTAGCCCCAAGCAGAGACTGACGAGAATCACTTTCATTGAAAGGTGTTGCCAAGCTTCCAAAAACTACGAGTTTCCTGAAATCTCAACAAACATTTTTTCACCCAATCTTGATGATACTTGCAGGTAATGATCAGTACACCAGTCCCACTTGGCTGACCAAGTTTCGTTCTTTTAGGTTAAACCGTTCCTTTGCAGTAACCGTTTTCATGTTTAGGTTTCACGCCTGTTTTCTCCTATATGGATACATGTAGTTGGAACTCTAAATCAAACACGGTTTGTGCTAGCTCTTTGAAACTTGGCACAATAATGTAGTTCCAAGTTCTATGGCTATGGTTTGTGTCCTATGGAAGTAGCCCCAAGCAGAGACTGACGAGAATCACTTTCATTGAAAGGGGTTGCCAAGCTTCCAAAAACCACGAGTTTCCTGAAATCTCAGCAATCATTTTTTCTCCCAATTTTTATGGTACTTCATTTAAATGATCAGTACACCATTCCCACTTGGCTCACCAAATTTCGTTCTTCTAGGTTAAACCATTGCTTTGCAGTAACCGTTTTCATATTTAGGTTTCACTCTGTTTTCTCCTATATGGATACATGTAGTTGGAACTCTAAATCAAAACACGGTTTGTGCTAGCTCTTTGAAACTTGGCACAATAATGTAGTTCCAAGTTCTATGGCTATGGTTTGTGTCCTATGGAAGTAGCCCGAAGCAGAGACTGACGAGAATCACTTTCATTGAAAGGGGTTTCCAAGCTTCCAAAAAACTACGAGTTTCCTGAAATATCAGCAATCATTTTTTATCCCAACCTTTATGATACTTCCATTTAATGATCAGTACACCAATCCCACATTTCTCACCAAATTTCGTTCTTCAAGGTTAAACCTTTGCTTTGCAGTAACCGTTCTCATGTTTAGGTTTCACTCTGTTTTCTCCTATATGGATACATGTATTTGGAAATCTAAATCAAACACGGTTTGTGCTAGCTCTTTGAAACTTGGCAAAATAATGTAGTTCCACGTTCTATCGCTATGGTTTGTGTCCTATGGAAGTAGCCCCAAGCAGAGACTGACGAGAATCACTTTCATTGAAAGGGGTTTCCAAGCTTCCAAAAAACTACGAGTTTCCTGAAATCTCAGCAATCATTTTTTCTCCCAATCTTTATGATACTTCCATTTAACGATCAGTACACCAATCCCACTTGGCTCACCAAATTTCGTTCTTCTAGGTTAAACCGTTGCTTTGCAGTAAGCGTTTTCATGTTTAGGTTTCACTCTGTTTTCTCCTATATGGATACATGTAGTTGGAACACTAAATCAAACAGGGTTTGTGCTAGCTCTTTGAAACTTGGCACTATAATGTAGTTCCAAGTTCTATGGTTATGGTTTGTGTCCTATGGATCTAGCCCCAAGCAGAACTGACAAGAATCACTTTCATTGAAAGGGGTTGCCAAGCTTCCAATAAACTACGAGTTTTCTGAAATCTCAGCAAACATTTTTTTCACCCAATCTTGATGATACTAGCAGGTGATGATCAGTACACCAGTCCGACTTGGCTCACCAAATTTCGTTTTTCTGGTTTAAACCGTTCCTTTGCAGTAAACGTTTTCATATTTAGGTTTCACTCTGTTTTCTCCTATATGGATACATGTAGTTGGAACTCTAAATCAAACACGGTTTGTGCTAGCTCTTTGAAACTTGGCACAATAATGTAGTTCTAAGTTCTATGGCTATGGTTTGTGTTCTATGGAAGTAGCCCCAAGCAGAGACTGACGAGAATCACTTTCATTGAAAGGGGTTGCCAAGCTTCCAAAAAACTACGAGTTTCCTGAAATCTCAGCAAACATTTTTTCACCCAATCTTGATGATACTTGCAGGTAATGATCAGTACACCAGTCCCACTTGGCTGACAAAATTTCGTTCTTCTAGGTTAAACCGTTCCATTTCAGTAACCGTTTTCATGTTTAGGTTTCACTCTGTTTTCTCCTATATGGATACATGTAGTTGGAACTCTATATCAAACACGGTTTGTGCTAGCTCTTTGAAACATGGCACAATAATGTACTTCCAATTTCTATGGTTATGGTTTTTGTCCTATGGAAGTAGCCCCAAGCAAAGACTGACGAGAATCACTTTCATTGAAAGGGGTTGCCAAGCTTCCAAAAATCTACGAGGTTCCTGAAATCTCAGCAAACATTTTTTCACCCAATCTTGATGATACTTGCAGGTACTGATTAGTACACCAGTCCCACTTGGCTGACCAAGTTTCGTTCTTCTAGGTTAAACCGTTCATTTGCAGTAACCGTTTTCATATTTAGGTTTCACTCTGTTTTCTCCTATATGGATACATGTTGTTGGAACTCTAAATCAATCACGGATTGTGCTAGCTCTTTGAAACTTGGCACAATAATGTAGTTCCAAGTTCTATGGCTATGGTTTGTGTCCTATGGAATTAGACCCAAGCAGAGACTGACGAGAATCACTTTCATTGAAAGGGGTTTCCAAGCTTCCAAAAAACTACGAGTTTCCTGAAATCTCAGCAAACATTTTTTCACCCAATCTTGATGATACTAGGAGGTGATGATCAGTACACCAGTCCCACTTGGCGCACCAAATTTCGTTCTTCTTGTTTAAACCGTTCCTTTGCAGTAAACGTTTTCATGTTTAGGTTTCACTCTGTTTTCTCCTAATGGATACATGTATTTGGAACTCTAAATCAATCACGGTTTGTGCTAGCTCTTTGAAACTTGGCACAATAATGTAGTTACAAGTTCTATAGCTATGGTGTGTGTCCTATGGAAGTAGCCCCAAGCAGAGACTGACGAGAATCACTTTCATTGAAAGGGCTTTCCAAGCTTCCAAAAAACTACGAGTTTCCTGAAATCTCAGCAATCATTTTTTCTCCCAATCTTTATGATACTTCCATTTAATGATCAGTACACCAATCCCACTTGGCTCACCAAATTTCGTTCTTCTAGGTTAAACCGTTCCTTTGCAGTAACGGTTTTCATATTTAGGTTTCACTCTGTTTTCTCCTATATGGATACATGTAGTTGGAACTCTAAATCAAACACGGTTTGAGCTAGCTCTTTGAAACTTGGCACAATAATGTAGTTCCAAGTTCTATGGCTATGGTTTGTGTCCTATGGAAGTAGCCCCAAGCAGAGACTGACGAGAATCACTTTCATTGAAAGGTGTTGCCAAGCTTCCAAAAAACTACGAGTTTCCTGAAATCTCAACAAACATTTTTTCACCCAATCTTGATGATACTTGCAGGTAATGATCAGTACACCAGTCCCACTTGGCTGACCAAGTTTCGTTCTTTTAGGTTAAACCGTTCCTTTGCAGTAACCGTTTTCATGTTTAGGTTTCACGCTGTTTTCTCCTATATGGATACATGTAGTTGGAACTCTAAATCAAACACGGTTTGTGCTAGCTCTTTGAAACTTGGCACAATAATGTAGTTCCAAGTTCTATCGCTATGGTTTGTGTCCTATGGAAGTAGCCCCAAGCAGAGACTGACGAGAATCACTTTAATTGAAAGGGGTTGCGAAGCTTCCAAAAATCTACGAGTTTCCTGAAATCTCAGCAAACATTTTTTCACCCAATTTGATGATACTTGCAGGTAATGATCAGTACACCAGTCCCACTTGGCTCACCAAATTTCGTTCTTCTTGGTTAAACCGTCCCTTTGCAGTAACCGTTTTCATGTTTAGGTTTCACGCTGTTTTCTCCTATATGGATACATGTATTTGGAACTCTAAATCAAACACGGTTTGTGCTAGCTCTTTGAAACATGGCAAAATAATGTAGTTCCAAGTTCTATCGCTATGGTTTGTGTCCTATGGAAGTAGCCCCAAGCAGAGACTGACGAGAATCACTTTCATTGAAAGCGGTTGCCAAGCTTCCAAAAAACTACGAGTTTCCTGAAATCTCAACAAACATTTTTTGACCCAATCTTGATGATACTTGCAGGTGATGATCAGTACACCAGTCCCAGTTGGCTCACCAAATTTCGTTCTTCTAGAATAAAACGTTCCTTTGCAGTAACCGTTTTCATGTTTAGATTTCACTCTGTTTTCTCCTATATGGATACATGTATTTGGAACTCTAAATCAAACACGGTTTGTGCTAGCTCTTTGAAACTTGGCACAATAATGTAGTTCCAAGTTCTATGGCTATGGTTTGTGTCCTATGGAAGTAGCCCCAAGCAGAGACAGACGAGAATCACTTTCATTGAAAGGGCTTTCCAAGCTTCCAAAAAACTACGAGTTTCCTGACATCTCAGCAATCATTTTTTCTCCCAATCTTTATGATACTTCCTTTTAATGATCAGTACACCAATCCCACTTGGCTCACCAAATTTCGTTCTTCTAGGTTAAACCTTTGCTTTGCAGTAACCGTTCTCATGTTTAGGTTTCACTCTGTTTTCTCCTATATGGATACATGTATTTGGAACTCTAAATCAAACACGGTTTGTGCTAGCTCTTTGAAACTTGGCACAATAATGTAGTTCCAAGTTCTATGGCTATGGTTTGTGTCCTATGGAAGTAGCCCCAAGCAGAGACTGACGAGAATCACTTTAATTGAAAGGAGTTTCCAAGCTTCCAAAAAACTACGAGTTTCCTGAAATCTCAGCAATCATTTTTTATCCCAATCTTTATGATACTTCCATTTAATGATCAGTACACCAATCCCACATTTCTCACCAAATTTGGTTCTTCAAGGTTAAACCTTTGCTTTGCAGTAACCGTTCTCATGTTTAGGTTTCACTCTGTTTTCTCCTATATGGATACATGTATTTGGAAATCTAAATCAAACACGGTTTGTGCTAGCTCTTTGAAACTTGGCAAAATAATGTAGTTCCACGTTCTATGGCTATGGTTTGTGTCCTATGGAAGTAGTCCCAAGCAGAGACTGACGAGAATCACTTTCATTGAAAGGGGTTGCCAAGCTTCCAAAATACTACGAGTTTCCTGAAATCTCAGCAAATATTTTTTCACCCAATCTTGATGATACTTGCAGGTAATGATCAGGACACCAGTCCCACTTGGCTCACCTAATTTCATTCATCTAGAATAAAACGTTCCTTTGCAGTAACCCTTTTCATGTTTAGGTTTCACTCTGTTTTCTCCTATATGGATACATGTATTTGGAACTCTAAATCAAACACGGTTTGTACTAGCTCTTTGAAACTTGGCACAAAAATGTAGTTCCAAGTTCTATCGCTATGGTTTGTGTCCTATGGAAGTAGCCCCAAGCAGAGACTGACGAGAATCACTTTCATTGAAAGGGGTTGCCAAGCTTCCAAAAAACTACGAGTTTCCTGAAATCTCAGCAATCATTTTTTCTCCCAATCTTTATGATACTTCCATTTAACGATCAGTACACCAATCCCACTTGGCTCACCAATTTTCGTTCTTCTAGGTTAAACCGTACCTTTGCAGTAAGCGTTTTCATGTTTAGGTTTCACTCTGTTTTCTCCTATATGGATACATGTAGTTGGAACACTAAATCAAACAGGGTTTGTGCTAGCTCTTTGAAACTTGGCATTATAATGTAGTTCCAAGTTCTATGGCTATGGTTTGTGTCCTATGGATCTAGCCCCAAGCAGAACTGACAAGAATCACTTTCATTGAAAGGGGTTGCCAAGCTTCCAATAAACTACGAGTTTTCTGAAATCTCAGCAAACATTTTTTCACCCAATCTTGATGATATTAGCAGGTGATGATCAGTACACCAGTCCGACTTGGCTCACCAAATTTCGTTTTTCTGGTTTAAACCATTCCTTTGCAGTAAACGTTTTCATATTTAGGTTTCACTCTGTTTTCTCCTATATGGATACATGTATTTGGAACTCTAAATCAAACACGGTTTGTGCTAGCTCTTTGAAACTTGGCACAATAATGTAGTTACAAGTTCTATCGCTATGGTGTGTGTCCTATGGAAGTAGCCCCAAGCAGAGACTAACGAGAATCACTTTCATTGAAAGGGCTTTCCAAGCTTCCAAAAAACTACGAGTTTCCTGAAATCTCAGCAATCATTTTTTCTATCAATCTTTATGATACTTCCATTTAATGATCAGTACACCAATCCCACTTGGCTCACCAAATTTCGTTCTTCTAGGTTAAACCTTTCCTTTGCAGTAACCGTTTTCATATTTAGGTTTCACTCTGTTTTCTCCTATATGGATACATGTAGTTGGAACTCTAAATCAAACACGGTTTGTGCTAGCTCTTTCAAACTTGGCACAATAATGTAGTTCCAAGTTCTATGGCTATGGTTTGTGTCCTATGGAAGTAGCCCCAAGCAGAGACTGACAAGAATCACTTTCATTGAAAGGGGTTGCCAAGCTTCCAAAAAACTACGAGTTTCCTGAAATCTCAACAAACATTTTTTCACCCAATCTTGATGATACTTGCAGGTAATGATCAGTACACCAGTCCCACTTGGCTGACCAAGTTTCGTTCTTCTAGGTTAAACCGTTCCTTTGCAGTAACCGTTTTCATGTTTAGGTTTCACGCTGTTTTCTCCTATATGGATACATGTATTTGGAACTCTAAATCAAACACGGTTTGTGCTAGCTCTTTGAAACTTGGCACAATAATGTAGTTCCAAGTTCTATCGCTATATTTTGTGTCCTATGGAAGTAGCCCCAAGCAGAGACTGACGAGAATCACTTTCATTGAAAGGGCTTGCCAAGCTTCCAAAAAACTACGAGTTTCCTGAAATCTCAGCAAACATTTTTTCACGCAATTTGATGATTCATCCATTTAATGATCAGTACACCAATCCCACTTGGCTCACCAAATTTCGTTCTTCTAGGTTAAACCGTTCCTTTGCAGTAATCGTTTTCATGTTTAGGTTTCACTCTGTTTTCTCCTATATGAATACATGTAGCTGGAACTCTAAATCAAACACGGTTTGTGATAGCTCTTTGAAACTTGGCACAATAATGTAGTTCCAAGTTTCATTGCAATGGTTTGTGTCTAATGAAGTAGCCCCAAGCAGAGACTGACGAGAATCACTTTCATTGAAAGGGCTGGCCAAGCTTCCAAAAAACTACGAGTTTCCTGAAATCTCAGCAAACATTTTTTCACCCAATTTGATAATACATCCATTTAATGATCAGAACACCAATCCCACTTGGCTCACCAAATTTCGTTATTCTAGGTTAAACCGTTCCTTTGCAGTAACCGTTTTCATGTTTAGGTTTCACTCTGTTTTCTCCTATATGGATACATGTAGTTGGAACTCTAAATCAAACACGGTTTGTGCTAGCTCTTTGAAACTTGGCACAATAATGTAGTTCCAAGTTCTATGGCCATGGTTTTTGTCCTATGGAAGTAGCCCCAAGCAGAGACTGACGAGAATCACTTTCATTGCAAGGGGTTGCCAAGCTTCCAAAAAACTACGAGTTTCCTGAAATCTCAGCAAACATTTTTTCACCCAATCTTGATGATACTTGCAGGTAATGATCAGTACACCAGTCCCACTTGGCTCACCAAATTTCGTTCTTCTAGGTTGAACCGTTCCTTTTCGTTAACCGTTTTCATGTTAAGGTTTCACTCTGTTTTCTCCTATATGGATACATGTAGTTGGAACTCTAAATCAAACACGGTTTGTGCTAGCTCTTTGAAACTTGGCACAATAATGTAGTTCCAAGTTCTATGGCTAATGATTTTGTCCTATGGAAGTAGCCCCAAACAAAGACTGACGAGAATCACTTTCATTGAAAGGGGTTGCCAAGCTTCCAAAAAACTACGAGTTTCCTGAAATCTCAGCAAACATTTTTTTCACCCAATCTTGATGATACTTGCAGGTAATGATCAGTACACCAGTCCCACTTGGCTCACCAAATTTCGTTCTTCTTGGTTAAACCATCCCTTTGCAGTAACCGTTTTCATGTTTAGGTTTCACTCTGTTTTCTCCTATATGGATACATGTAGTTGGAACTCTAAATCAAACACGGTTTGTGCTAGCTCTTTGAAACTTGGCACAATAATGTAGTTCCAAGTTCTATGGCTATGGTTTGTGTCCTATGGAAGTAGCCCCAAGTAGAGACTGACGAGAATCACTTTCATTGAAAGGGGTTGCCAAGCTTAAGAAAACCTACGAGTTTCCTGAAATCTCAGCAAACATTTTTTCACCCAATCTTGATGACACTTGAGGTAATGATCAGTAGAGCAATCCCACTTGGCTCACCAAATTTAGTTCTTTTAGGTTAAACCGTTCCTTTGCAGTAACCGTTTCCATGTTTAGGTTTCACTCTGTTTTCTCCTATATGGATACATGTAGTTGGAACTCTAAATCAAACACGGTTTGTGCTAGTTCTTTGAAACTTGGCAAAATAATGTAGTTCCAAGTTCTATCGCTATGGTTTGTGTCCTATGGAATTAGCCCCAAGCAAAGACTGACGAGAATTACTTTCATTGAAAGGGGTTCCCAAGCTTCCAAAAAACTACGAGTTTCCTGAAATCTCAGCAAACATTTTTTCACCCAATCTTGATGATACATCCATTAAATGATCAGTACACCAGTCCCACTTGGCTCCCCAAATTTCGTTCTTCTAGGTTGAACCGTTCCTTTTCGTTAACCGTTTTCATGTTTAGGTTTCACTCTGTTTTCTCCTATATGGATACATGTAGTTGGAACTCTGAATCAAACACGGTTTGTGCTAGCTCTTTGAAACTTGGCACAATAATGTAGTTCCAAGTTCTATGGCTAATGTTTTTGTCCTATGGAAGTAGCCCCAAACAAAGACTGACGAGAATCACTTTCATTGAAAGGGGTTGCCAAGCTTCCAAAAAACTACGAGTTTCCTGAAATCTCAGCAAACATTTTTTCACCCAATCTTGAAGATACTTGCAGGTAATGATTAGTATACCAGTCCCACTTGGCTCACCAAATTTCGTTCTTCTAGGTTAAACCGTTCCTTTGCAGTAACCGTTTTCATGTTTAGGTTTCACTCTGTTTTCTCCTATATGGATACATGTAGTTGGAACTCTAAATCAAACACGGTTTGTGCTAGCTCTTTGAAACTTGGCACAATAATGTAGTTACAAGTTCTATCGCTATGGTGTGTGTCCTATGGAAGTAGCCCCAAGCAGAGACTGACGAGAATCACTTTCATTGAAAGGGGTTGCCAAGCTTCCAAAAAACTACGAGTTTCCTGAAATCTCAGCAATCATTTTTTCTCCCAATCTTTATGATACTTCCATTTAATGATCAGTACACCAATCCCACTTGGCTCACCAAATTTCGTTCTTCTAGGTGAAACCGTTCCTTTGCAGTAACCGTTTTCATATTTAGGTTTCACTCTGTTTTCTCCTATATGGATACATGCATTTGGAACTCTAAATCAAACACGGTTTGTGCTAGCTCTTTGAAACTTGGCACAATAATGTAGTTCCTAGTTCTATGGCCATGGTTTTTGTCCTATGGAAGTAGCCCCAAGCAGAGACTGACGAGAATCACTTTCATTGCAAGGGGTTGCCAAGCTTCCAAAAAACTACGAGTTTCCTGAAATCTCAGCAAACATTTTTTCACCCAATCTTGATGATACTTGCAGGTAATGATCAGTACACCAGTCCCACTTGGCTCACCAAATTTCGTTCTTCTAGGTTGAACCGTTCCTTTTCGTTAACCGTTTTCATGTTTAGGTTTCACTCTGTTTTCTCCTATATGGATACATGTAGTTGGAACTCTAAATCAAACACGGTTTGTGCTAGCTAATTGAAACTTGGCACAATAATGTAGTTCCAAGTTCTATGGCTAATGTTTTTGTCCTATGGAAGTAGCCCCAAACAAAGACTGACGAGAATCACTTTCATTGAAAGGGGTTGCCAAGCTTCCAAAAAACTACGAGTTTCCTGAAATCTCAGCAAACATTTTTTCACCCAATCTTGAAGATACTTGCAGGTAATGATTAGTATACCAGTCCCACTTGGCTCACCAAATTTCGTTCTTCTAGGTTAAACCGTTCCTTTGCAGTAACCGTTTTCATGTTTAGGTTTCACTCTGTTTTCTCCTATATGGATACATGTAGTTGGAACTCTAAATCAAACACGGTTTGTGCTAGCTCTTTGAAACTTGGCACAATAATGTAGTTCCAAGATCTATGGCCATGGTTTTTGTCCTATGGAAGTAGCCCCAAGCAGAGACTGACGAGAATCACTTTCATTGAAAGGGGTTTCCAATCTTCCAAAAAACTACGAGTTTCCTGAAATCTCAGCAATCATTTTTTCTCCCAATCTTTATGATACTTCCATTTAATGATCAGTACACCAATCCCACTTGGCTCACCAAATTTCGTTCTTCTAGGTTAAACCGTTCCTTTGCAGTAACCGTTTTCATGTTTAGGTTTCACTCTGTTTTCTCCTATATGGATACATGTAGTTGGAACTCTAAATCAAACACGGTTTGTGCTAGGTCTTTGAAAGTTGGCACAATAATGTAGTTCCAAGTTCTATGGCTATGGTTTTTGTCCTATGGAGGTAGCCCCAAGCAGAGACTGACGAGAATCACTTTCATTGAAAGGGGTTGCCAAGCTTCCAAAATACTACGAGTTTCCTGAAATCTCAGCAAACATTTATTCACCCAATCTTGATGATATTTGCAGGTGATGATCAGTACACCAGTCCCACTTGGCTCACCAAATTTCGTTCTTCTAGATTAAAACGTTCCTTTGCAGTAACCGTTTTCATTTTAGGTTTCACTCTGTTTTCTCCTATATGGATACATGTAGTTGGAACTCTAAATCAAACACAGTTTGTGCTAGCTCTTTGAAACTTGGCACAATAATGTAGTTCCAAGTTCTATCACTATGGTTTATGTCCTATGGAAGTAGCCCCAAGCAGAGACTGACGAGAATCACTTTCATTAAAGGGGTTTATATGCTTCCAAAAAACTAGGAGTTTCCTGAAATCTCAGCAATCATTTTTTCTCCCAATCTTGATGATACTTGCAGGTAATGATCAGTACACCAGTCCCACTTGGCTCACCAAATTTCGTTCTTCTAGGTTAAACCGTTCCTTTGCAGTAACCGTTTTCATGTTTAGGTTTCACTCTGTTTTCTCCTATATGGATACATGTAGTTGGAACTCTAAATCAAACACGGTTTGTGCTAGGTCTTTGAAAGTTGGCACAATAATGTAGTTCCAAGTTCTATGGCTATGGTTTTTGTCCTATGGAGGTAGCCCCAAGCAGAGACTGACGAGAATCACTTTCATTGAAAGGGGTTGCCAAGCTTCCAAAATACTACGAGTTTCCTGAAATCTCAGCAAACATTTATTCACCCAATCTTGATGATATTTGCAGGTGATGATCAGTACACCAGTCCCACTTGGCTCACCAAATTTCGTTCTTCTAGATTAAAACGTTCCTTTGCAGTAACCGTTTTCATTTTAGGTTTCACTCTGTTTTCTCCTATATGGATACATGTAGTTGGAACTCTAAATCAAACACAGTTTGTGCTAGCTCTTTGAAACTTGGCACAATAATGTAGTTCCAAGTTCTATCACTATGGTTTTTGTCCTATGGAAGTAGCCCCAAGCAGAGACTGACGAGAATCACTTTCATTGCAAGGGGTTGCCAAGCTTCCAAAAAACTACGAGTTTCCTGAAATCTCAGCAAACATTTTTTCACCCAATCTTGATGATACTTGCAGGTAATGATCAGTATACCAGTCCCACTTGGCTCACCAAATTTCGTTCTTCTAGGTTAAACCGTTCCTTTGCAGTAACCGTTTTCATGTTTAGGTTTCACTCTGTTTTCTCCTATATGGATACATGTAGTTGGAACTCTAAATCAATCACGGTTTGTGCTAGCTCTTTGAAACTTGGCACAATAATGTAGTTACAAGTTCTATCGCTATGGTGTGTGTCCTATGGAAGTAGCCCCAAGCAGAGACTGACGAGAATCACTTACATTGAAAGGGGTTGCCAAGCTTCCAAAAAACTACGAGTTTCCTGAAATGTCAGCAATCATTTTTTCTCCCAATCTTTATGATACTTCCATTTAATGATCAGTACACCAATCCCACTTAGCTCACCAAATTTCGTTCTTCCAGGTTAAACCGTTCCTTTGCAGTAACCGTTTTCATATTTAGGTTTCACTCTGTTTTCTCGTATATGGATACATGTAGTTGGAACTCTAAATCAAACACGGTTTGTGCTAGCTCTTTGAAACTTGGCACAATAATGTAGTTCCAAGTTCTATGGCTATGGTTTGTGTCCTATGGTAGTAGCCCCAAGCAGAGACTGATGAGAATCACTTTCATTGAAAGGGGTTGCCAAGCTTCCAAAAAAGTACGAGTTTCCTGAAATCTCAGCAAATATTTTTTCACCCAATCTTGATGATACTTGCATGTAATGATCAGTACACCAGTCCCACTTGGCTCACCAAATTTCGTTCTTCTAGGTTAAACCGTTGCTTTGCAGTAACCGTTTTCATGTTTAGGTTTCACTCCGTTTTCTCCTATATGGATACATGTAGTTGGAACTCTAAATCAAACACGGTTTGTGCTAGCTCTTTGAAACTTGGCACAATAATGTAGTTCCAAGTTTTATGACTATGGTTTGTGTCCTATGGAAGTAGCCCCAAGCAGAGACTGACGAGAATCACTTTCATTGAAAGGGGTTGTCAAGCTTCCAAAAAACTACGAGTTTCCTGAAATCTCAGCAAACATTTTTTCACACAATCTTGATGATACTTCCATTTAATGATTAGTACACCAATCCCACTAGGCTCACCAAATTTCGTTCTTCTAGGTTAAACCGTTGCTTTGCAGTAACCGTTTTCATGTTTAGGTTTCACTCTGTTTTCTCCTATATGGATACATGTAGTTGGAACTCTAAATCAAACACGGTTTGTGCTAGCTCTTTGAAACTTGGCACAATAATGTAGTTCCAAGTTCTATGGCTAATGTTTTTGTCCTATGGAAGTAGACCCAAACAAAGACTGACGAGAATCACTTTCATTGCAAGGGGTTGCCAAGCTTCCAAAAAACTACGAGTTTCCTGAAATCTCAGCAAACATTTTTTCACCCAATGTTGATGATACTTGCATGTAATGATCAGTACACCAGTCAAACTTGGCTGACCAGGTTTCGTTCTTCTAGGTTAAACCGTTCCTTTGCAGTAACTGTTTTCATGTTTAGGTTTCACTCTGTTTTCTCCTATATGGATACATGTAGTTGGAACTCTAAATCAAACACGGTTTGTGCTAGCTCTTTGAAACTTGGCACAATAATGTAGTTCCAAGTTCTATGGCTATGGTTTGTGTCCTATGGAAGTAGCCCCAAGCAGAGACTGACGAGAATCACTTTCTTTGAAAGGGGTTGCCAAGCTTCCAAAAAACTACGAGTTTCCTGAAATCTCAGCAAATATTTATTCACACAATCTTGATGATACTTCCATTTAATGATTAGTACACCAATCCCACTAGGCTCACCAAATTTTGTTCTTCTAGGTTAAACCGTTGCTTTGCAGTAACCGTTTTCAGGTTTAGGTTTCACTCTCTTTACTCCTATATGGATACATGTAGTTGGAACTCTAATTCAAACACGGTTTGTGCTAGCTCTTTGAAACTTGGCACAATAATGTAGTTACAAGTTCTATCGCTATGGTGTGTGTCCTATGGAAGTAGCCCAAGCAGAGACTGACGAGAATCACTTTCATTGAAAGGGGTTTCCAAGCTTCCAAAATAGTACGAGTTTCCTGAAATCTCAGCAATCATTTTTTGTCCCAATCTTTATGATACTTCCATTTAATGATCAGTACACCAATCCCACTTAGCTCACCAAATTTCGTTCTTCCAGGTTAAACCGTTCCTTTGCAGTAACCGTTTTCATATTTAGGTTTCACTCTGTTTTCTCCTATATGGATACATGTAGTTGGAACTCTAAATCAAACGCGGTTTGTGCTAGCTTTTTGAAACTTGGCACAATAATGTAGTTCCAAGTTCTATGGCTATGGTTTGTGTCCTATGGAAGTAGCCCCAAGCAGAGACTGATGAGAATCACTTTCATTGAAAGGGGTTGCCAAGCTTCCAAAAAACTACGAGTTTCCTGAAATCTCAGCAAACATTTTTTTCACCCAATCTTGATGATACTTGCATGTAATGATCAGTACACCAGTCCCACTTGGCTCACCATATTTCGTTCTTCTAGGTTAAACCGTTCCTTTGCAGTAACCGTTTTCATGTTTAGGTTTCACTCTGTTTTCTCCTATATGGATACATGTAGTTGGAACTCTAAATCAAACACGTTTTGTGCTAGCTCTTTGAAACTTGGCACAATAATGTAGTTCCAAGTTCTATGGCCATGATTTGTGATCGATGGAAGTAGCACCAAGCAGAGACTGACCAGAATCACTTTCATTGAAAGGGGTTGCCAAGCTTCCAAAAAAGTACGAGTTTCCTGAATCTCAGCAAACATTTTTTCACCCAAACTTGATTATACTTGCAGGTAATGATCAGTACACCTATCCCACTTTGCTCACCAATTTTTCGTTCTTCTAGGTTAAACCGTTGCTTTGCAGTAACCGTTTTCATGTTTAGGTTTCACTCTGTTTTCTCCTATATGGATACATGTAGTTGGAACTCTAAATCAAACACGGTTTGTGCTAGCTCTTTGAAACTTGGCACAATAATGTAATTCCAAGTTCTATCGCTATTTTTTGTGTCCTATGAAAGTAGCCCCAAGCAGACACTGACGAGAATCACTTTCATTGAAAGGGGTTGCCAAGCTTCCAAAAACCTACGAGTTTCCTGAAATCTCAGCAAACATTTTTTCACCCAATCTTGATGATACTTCCATTTAATGATCAGGACACCAATCCCACTTGGCTCACCAAATTTCGTTCTTCTAGGTTAAACCATTCCTTTGCAGCAACTGTTTTCATGTTTAGGTT
The DNA here is from genome assembly GCF_045843805.1 of Urocitellus parryii. Classification (NCBI taxonomy): domain Eukaryota; kingdom Metazoa; phylum Chordata; class Mammalia; order Rodentia; family Sciuridae; genus Urocitellus; species Urocitellus parryii. Next base: position 29,526 of record NW_027553123.1, read on the forward strand.
TCACTCTGTTTTCTCCTATATGGATATATGTAGTTGGAACTCTAAATCAAACACGGTTTGTGCTAGCTCTTTTCAACTTGGCACAATGATGTAGTTCCAAGTTCTATCGCTATTGTTTGTGTCTTATTGAAGTAGCCGCAAGCAGAGACTGACGAGAATCACTTTCATTGAAAGGGGTTGCCAAGCTTCCAAAAAACTACGAGTTTCCTGAAATCTCAGCAGACATTTTTTCACCCAATCTTGATGATACTTCCATTTAATGATCAGTACACCAATCCCACTGGGCTCACCAAATTTCGTTCTTCTAGGTTAACCGTTCCTTTGCAGTAACCGTTTTCATGTTTAGGTTTCACTCTGTTTTCTCCTATATGGATACATGTAGTTGGAACTCTAAATCAAACACGGTTTCTCCTAGCTCTTTGAAACTTGGCACAATAATGTAGTTCCCATTTCTATGGCTATGGTTTGTGTCCTATTTAAGAAGCCCCAAGCAGAGACTGACGAGAATCACTTTCATTGAAAGGGGTTGCCAAGCTTCCAAAAACTACGAGTTTCCTGAAATCTCAGCCAACATTTTTTCACAAAATCTTGATGATACTTGCAGGTAATGATCAGTACACCAGTCCCACTTGGCTGACCGAATTTCGTTCTTCTAGGTTAAACCGTTACTTTGCAGTAACCGTTTTAATGTTTAGGTTTCACTCTGTTTTCTCCTATATGGATACATGTAGTTGGAACTCTAAATTCAAACACGGTTTGTGCTAGCTCTTTGAAACTTGGCACAATAATGTAGTTCCAAGTTTCATGGCTATAGTTTGTGTCTTATTGAAGTAGCCCCAAGAAGAGTGTGAGGAGAATCGCTTTCATTGAAAGTGCTTGCCAAGCTTCCAAAAAACTAGGAGTTTCCTGAAATCTCAGCAAACATTTTTTCACAGAATCTTGATGATACTTGCAGGCAATGATAAGTACACCAGTCCCACTTGGCCCACCAAATTTCGTTCTTCTAGGTTAAACCGTTGCTTTGCAGTAACCGTTTACATGTTTAGGTTTCACTCTGTTTTCTCCTATATGGATACATGTAGTTGGAACTCTAAATCAAACACGGTTGTGCTAGCTCTTTGAAACTTGGGAAAATAATGTAGTTCCGAGTTCTATGGCTATGGTTTGTGTCCTATGGAAGTAGCCCCAAGCAGAGACTGACGAAAATGACTTTCATTGAAAGGGGTTTCCAAGCTTCCAAAAAACTACGAGTTTCCTGAAATCTCAGCAAACATTTTTTTCTTCCAATCTTTATGATACTTCCATATAATGATCAGTACACCAGTCCCACTTGGCTCACCAAATTTCGTTCTTCTAGGTTAAACCGTTCGTTTGCAGTAACCGTTTTCATGTTTAGGTTTCACTCTGTTTTCTCCTATATGGATACATGTAGTTGGAACTCTAAATCAAACATGGTTTGTGCTAGCACTTTTCAACTTGACACAATGATGTAGTTCCAAGTTCCATGGCTATGGTTTGTGTCTTATGGAAGTAGCCCCAAGCAGAGGACTGACGAGAATCACTTTCATTGAAAGGGGTTGCCAAGCTTCCAAAAAACTACGAGTTTCCTGAAATCTCAGCAAACATTTTTTCACCCAATCGTGATGATACTTCCATTTTAATGATCAGTACACCAATCCCACTAGGCTCACCAAATTTCGTTCTTCTAGGTTAAACCGTTCCTTTGCAGGAACCGTTTTCATGTTTAAGTTTCACTCTGTTTTCTCCTATATGGATACATGTAGTTGGAACTCTAAATCAAACACGGTTTGTGCTAGCTCTTTGAAACTTGGCACAATAATGAAGTTCCAAGTTCTATCACAATTGTTTGTGTCCTATGGAAGTAGCCCCAAGCAGAGACTGATGAGAATCACTTTCATTGAAAGGGGTTGCCAAGCTTCCAAAAAACTACGAGTTTCCTGAAATCTCAACAAACATTTTTTCACCCAATCTTGATGATACTTGCAGGTAATGATCAGTACACCAGTCCCACTTGGCTGACCAAGTTTCGTTCTTCTAGGTTAAACCGTTCCTTTGCAGTAACCGTTTTCATGTTTAGGTTTCACGCTGTTTTCTCCTATATGGATACATGTATTTGGAACTCTAAATCAAACACGGTTTGTGCTAGCTCTTTGAAACTTGGCACAATAATGTAGTTCCAAGTTCTATCGCTATATTTTGTGTCCTATGGAAGTAGCCCCAAGCAGAGACTGACGAGAATCACTTTCATTGAAAGGGCTTGCCAAGCTTCCAAAAAACTACGAGTTTCCTGAAATCTCAGCAAACATTTTTTCACGCAATTTGATGATTCATCCATTTAATGATCAGTACACCAATCCCACTTGGCTCACCAAATTTCGTTCTTCTAGGTTAAACCGTTCCTTTGCAGTAATCGTTTTCATGTTTAGGTTTCACTCTGTTTTCTCCTATATGAATACATGTAGCTGGAACTCTAAATCAAACACGGTTTGTGATAGCTCTTTGAAACTTGGCACAATAATGTAGTTCCAAGTTTCATTGCAATGGTTTGTGTCTAATGAAGTAGCCCCAAGCAGAGACTGACGAGAATCACTTTCATTGAAAGGGGCTGGCCAAGCTTCCAAAAAACTACGAGTTTCCTGAAATCTCAGCAAACATTTTTTCACCCAATTTGATAATACATCCATTTAATGATCAGAACACCAATCCCACTTGGCTCACCAAATTTCGTTATTCTAGGTTAACCGTTCCTTTGCAGTAACCGTTTTCATGTTTAGGTTTCACTCTGTTTTCTCCTATATGGATACATGTAGTTGGAACTCTAAATCAAACACGGTTTGTGCTAGCTCTTTGAAACTTGGCACAATAATGTAGTTCCAAGATCTATGGCCATGGTTTTTGTCCTATGGAAGTAGCCCCAAGCAGAGACTGACGAGAATCACTTTCATTGCAAGGGGTTGCCAAGCTTCCAAAAAACTACGAGTTTCCTGAAATCTCAGCAAACATTTTTTCACCCAATCTTGATGATACTTGCAGGTAATGATCAGTACACCAGTCCCACTTGGCTCACCAAATTTCGTTCTTCTAGGTTGAACCGTTCCTTTTCGTTAACCGTTTTCATGTTAAGGTTTCACTCTGTTTTCTCCTATATGGATACATGTAGTTGGAACTCTAAATCAAACACGGTTTGTGCTAGCTCTTTGAAACTTGGCACAATAATGTAGTTCCAAGTTCTATGGCTAATGATTTTGTCCTATGGAAGTAGCCCCAAACAAAGACTGACGAGAATCACTTTCATTGAAAGGGTTGCCAAGCTTCCAAAAAACTACGAGTTTCCTGAAATCTCAGCAAACATTTTTTTCACCCAATCTTGATGATACTTGCAGGTAATGATCAGTACACCAGTCCCACTTGGCTCACCAAATTTCGTTCTTCCTTGGTTAAACCATCCCTTTGCAGTAACCGTTTTCATGTTTAGGTTTCACTCTGTTTTCTCCTATATGGATACATGTAGTTGGAACTCTAAATCAAACACGGTTTGTGCTAGCTCTTTGAAACTTGGCACAATAATGTAGTTCCAAGTTCTATGGCTATGGTTTGTGTCCTATGGAAGTAGCCCCAAGTAGAGACTGACGAGAATCACTTTCATTGAAAGGGGTTGCCAAGCTTAAGAAAACCTACGAGTTTCCTGAAATCTCAGCAAACATTTTTTCACCCAATCTTGATGACACTTGAGGTAATGATCAGTAGAGCAATCCCACTTGGCTCACCAAATTTAGTTCTTTTAGGTTAAACCGTTCCTTTGCAGTAACCGTTTCCATGTTTAGGTTTCACTCTGTTTTCTCCTATATGGATACATGTAGTTGGAACTCTAAATCAAACACGGTTTGTGCTAGTTCTTTGAAACTTGGCAAAATAATGTAGTTCCAAGTTCTATCGCTATGGTTTGTGTCCTATGGAATTAGCCCCAAGCAAAGACTGACGAGAATTACTTTCATTGAAAGGGGTTCCCAAGCTTCCAAAAAACTACGAGTTTCCTGAAATCTCAGCAAACATTTTTTCACCCAATCTTGATGATACATCCATTAAATGATCAGTACACCAGTCCCACTTGGCTCCCCAAATTTCGTTCTTCTAGGTTGAACCGTTCCTTTTCGTTAACCGTTTTCATGTTTAGGTTTCACTCTGTTTTCTCCTATATGGATACATGTAGTTGGAACTCTGAATCAAACACGGTTTGTGCTAGCTCTTTGAAACTTGGCACAATAATGTAGTTCCAAGTTCTATGGCTAATGTTTTTGTCCTATGGAAGTAGCCCCAAACAAAGACTGACGAGAATCACTTTCATTGAAAGGGGTTGCCAAGCTTCCAAAAAACTACGAGTTTCCTGAAATCTCAGCAAACATTTTTTCACCCAATCTTGAAGATACTTGCAGGTAATGATTAGTATACCAGTCCCACTTGGCTCACCAAATTTCGTTCTTCTAGGTTAAACCGTTCCTTTGCAGTAACCGTTTTCATGTTTAGGTTTCACTCTGTTTTCTCCTATATGGATACATGTAGTTGGAACTCTAAATCAAACACGGTTTGTGCTAGCTCTTTGAAACTTGGCACAATAATGTAGTTACAAGTTCTATCGCTATGGTGTGTGTCCTATGGAAGTAGCCCCAAGCAGAGACTGACGAGAATCACTTTCATTGAAAGGGGTTGCCAAGCTTCCAAAAAACTACGAGTTTCCTGAAATCTCAGCAATCATTTTTTCTCCCAATCTTTATGATACTTCCATTTAATGATCAGTACACCAATCCCACTTGGCTCACCAAATTTCGTTCTTCTAGGTGAAACCGTTCCTTTGCAGTAACCGTTTTCATATTTAGGTTTCACTCTGTTTTCTCCTATATGGATACATGCATTTGGAACTCTAAATCAAACACGGTTTGTGCTAGCTCTTTGAAACTTGGCACAATAATGTAGTTCCTAGTTCTATGGCCATGGTTTTTGTCCTATGGAAGTAGCCCCAAGCAGAGACTGACGAGAATCACTTTCATTGCAAGGGGTTGCCAAGCTTCCAAAAAACTACGAGTTTCCTGAAATCTCAGCAAACATTTTTTCACCCAATCTTGATGATACTTGCAGGTAATGATCAGTACACCAGTCCCACTTGGCTCACCAAATTTCGTTCTTCTAGGTTGAACCGTTCCTTTTCGTTAACCGTTTTCATGTTTAGGTTTCACTCTGTTTTCTCCTATATGGATACATGTAGTTGGAACTCTAAATCAAACACGGTTTGTGCTAGCTAATTGAAACTTGGCACAATAATGTAGTTCCAAGTTCTATGGCTAATGTTTTTGTCCTATGGAAGTAGCCCCAAACAAAGACTGACGAGAATCACTTTCATTGAAAGGGGTTGCCAAGCTTCCAAAAACTACGAGTTTCCTGAAATCTCAGCAAACATTTTTTCACCCAATCTTGAAGATACTTGCAGGTAATGATTAGTATACCAGTCCCACTTGGCTCACCAAATTTCGTTCTTCTAGGTTAAACCGTTCCTTTGCAGTAACCGTTTTCATGTTTAGGTTTCACTCTGTTTTCTCCTATATGGATACATGTAGTTGGAACTCTAAATCAAACACGGTTTGTGCTAGCTCTTTGAAACTTGGCACAATAATGTAGTTCCAAGATCTATGGCCATGGTTTTTGTCCTATGGAAGTAGCCCCAAGCAGAGACTGACGAGAATCACTTTCATTGAAAGGGTTTCCAATCTTCCAAAAAACTACGAGTTTCCTGAAATCTCAGCAATCATTTTTTCTCCCAATCTTTATGATACTTCCATTTAATGATCAGTACACAATCCCACTTGGCTCACCAAATTTCGTTCTTCTAGGTTAAACCGTTCCTTTGCAGTAACCGTTTTCATGTTTAGGTTTCACTCTGTTTTCTCCTATATGGATACATGTAGTTGGAACTCTAAATCAAACACGGTTTGTGCTAGGTCTTTGAAAGTTGGCACAATAATGTAGTTCCAAGTTCTATGGCTATGGTTTTTGTCCTATGGAGGTAGCCCCAAGCAGAGACTGACGAGAATCACTTTCATTGAAAGGGGTTGCCAAGCTTCCAAAATACTACGAGTTTCCTGAAATCTCAGCAAACATTTATTCACCCAATCTTGATGATATTTGCAGGTGATGATCAGTACACCAGTCCCACTTGGCTCACCAAATTTCGTTCTTCTAGATTAAAACGTTCCTTTGCAGTAACCGTTTTCATTTTAGGTTTCACTCTGTTTTCTCCTATATGGATACATGTAGTTGGAACTCTAAATCAAACACAGTTTGTGCTAGCTCTTTGAAACTTGGCACAATAATGTAGTTCCAAGTTCTATCACTATGGTTTATGTCCTATGGAAGTAGCCCCAAGCAGAGACTGACGAGAATCACTTTCATTAAAGGGGTTTATATGCTTCCAAAAAACTAGGAGTTTCCTGAAATCTCAGCAATCATTTTTTCTCCCAATCTTGATGATACTTGCAGGTAATGATCAGTACACCAGTCCCACTTGGCTCACCAAATTTCGTTCTTCTAGGTTAAACCGTTCCTTTGCAGTAACCGTTTTCATGTTTAGGTTTCACTCTGTTTTCTCCTATATGGATACATGTAGTTGGAACTCTAAATCAAACACGGTTTGTGCTAGGTCTTTGAAAGTTGGCACAATAATGTAGTTCCAAGTTCTATGGCTATGGTTTTTGTCCTATGGAGGTAGCCCCAAGCAGAGACTGACGAGAATCACTTTCATTGAAAGGGGTTGCCAAGCTTCCAAAATACTACGAGTTTCCTGAAATCTCAGCAAACATTTATTCACCCAATCTTGATGATATTTGCAGGTGATGATCAGTACACCAGTCCCACTTGGCTCACCAAATTTCGTTCTTCTAGATTAAAACGTTCCTTTGCAGTAACCGTTTTCATTTTAGGTTTCACTCTGTTTTCTCCTATATGGATACATGTAGTTGGAACTCTAAATCAAACACAGTTTGTGCTAGCTCTTTGAAACTTGGCACAATAATGTAGTTCCAAGTTCTATCACTATGGTTTTTGTCCTATGGAAGTAGCCCCAAGCAGAGACTGACGAGAATCACTTTCATTGCAAGGGGTTGCCAAGCTTCCAAAAAACTACGAGTTTCCTGAAATCTCAGCAAACATTTTTTCACCCAATCTTGATGATACTTGCAGGTAATGATCAGTATACCAGTCCCACTTGGCTCACCAAATTTCGTTCTTCTAGGTTAAACCGTTCCTTTGCAGTAACCGTTTTCATGTTTAGGTTTCACTCTGTTTTCTCCTATATGGATACATGTAGTTGGAACTCTAAATCAATCACGGTTTGTGCTAGCTCTTTGAAACTTGGCACAATAATGTAGTTACAAGTTCTATCGCTACGGTGTGTGTCCTATGGAAGTAGCCCCAAGCAGAGACTGACGAGAATCACTTTCATTGAAAGGGGTTGCCAAGCTTCCAAAAAACTACGAGTTTCCTGAAATGTCAGCAATCATTTTTTCTCCCAATCTTTATGATACTTCCATTTAATGATCAGTACACCAATCCCACTTAGCTCACCAAATTTCGTTCTTCCAGGTTAAACCGTTCCTTTGCAGTAACCGTTTTTCATATTTAGGTTTCACTCTGTTTTCTCGTATATGGATACATGTAGTTGGAACTCTAAATCAAACACGGTTTGTGCTAGCTCTTTGAAACTTGGCACAATAATGTAGTTCCAAGTTCTATGGCTATGGTTTGTGTCCTATGGTAGTAGCCCCAAGCAGAGACTGATGAGAATCACTTTCATTGAAAGGGGTTGCCAAGCTTCCAAAAAAGTACGAGTTTCCTGAAATCTCAGCAAATATTTTTTCACCCAATCTTGATGATACTTGCATGTAATGATCAGTACACCAGTCCCACTTGGCTCACCAAATTTCGTTCTTCTAGGTTAAACCGTTGCTTTGCAGTAACCGTTTTCATGTTTAGGTTTCACTCCGTTTTCTCCTATATGGATACATGTAGTTGGAACTCTAAATCAAACACGGTTTGTGCTAGCTCTTTGAAACTTGGCACAATAATGTAGTTCCAAGTTTTATGACTATGGTTTGTGTCCTATGGAAGTAGCCCCAAGCAGAGACTGACGAGAATCACTTTCATTGAAAGGGGTTGTCAAGCTTCCAAAAAACTACGAGTTTCCTGAAATCTCAGCAAACATTTTTTCACACAATCTTGATGATACTTCCATTTAATGATTAGTACACCAATCCCACTAGGCTCACCAAATTTCGTTCTTCTAGGTTAAACCGTTGCTTTGCAGTAACCGTTTTCATGTTTAGGTTTCACTCTGTTTCTCCTATATGGATACATGTAGTTGGAACTCTAAATCAAACACGGTTTGTGCTAGCTCTTTGAAACTTGGCACAATAATGTAGTTCCAAGTTCTATGGCTAATGTTTTTGTCCTATGGAAGTAGACCCAAACAAAGACTGACGAGAATCACTTTCATTGCAAGGGGTTGCCAAGCTTCCAAAAAACTACGAGTTTCCTGAAATCTCAGCAAACATTTTTTCACCCAATGTTGATGATACTTGCATGTAATGATCAGTACACCAGTCAAACTTGGCTGACCAGGTTTCGTTCTTCTAGGTTAAACCGTTCCTTTGCAGTAACTGTTTTCATGTTTAGGTTTCACTCTGTTTTCTCCTATATGGATACATGTAGTTGGAACTCTAAATCAAACACGGTTTGTGCTAGCTCTTTGAAACTTGGCACAATAATGTAGTTCCAAGTTCTATGGCTATGGTTTGTGTCCTATGGAAGTAGCCCCAAGCAGAGACTGACGAGAATCACTTTCTTTGAAAGGGGTTGCCAAGCTTCCAAAAAACTACGAGTTTCCTGAAATCTCAGCAAATATTTATTCACACAATCTTGATGATACTTCCATTTAATGATTAGTACACCAATCCCACTAGGCTCACCAAATTTTGTTCTTCTAGGTTAAACCGTTGCTTTGCAGTAACCGTTTTCAGGTTTAGGTTTCACTCTCTTTACTCCTATATGGATACATGTAGTTGGAACTCTAATTCAAACACGGTTTGTGCTAGCTCTTTGAAACTTGGCACAATAATGTAGTTACAAGTTCTATCGCTATGGTGTGTGTCCTATGGAAGTAGCCCCAAGCAGAGACTGACGAGAATCACTTTCATTGAAAGGGGTTTCCAAGCTTCCAAAATAGTACGAGTTTCCTGAAATCTCAGCAATCATTTTTTGTCCCAATCTTTATGATACTTCCATTTAATGATCAGTACACCAATCCCACTTAGCTCACCAAATTTCGTTCTTCCAGGTTAAACCGTTCCTTTGCAGTAACCGTTTTCATATTTAGGTTTCACTCTGTTTTCTCCTATATGGATACATGTAGTTGGAACTCTAAATCAAACGCGGTTTGTGCTAGCTTTTTGAAACTTGGCACAATAATGTAGTTCCAAGTTCTATGGCTATGGTTTGTGTCCTATGGAAGTAGCCCCAAGCAGAGACTGATGAGAATCACTTTCATTGAAAGGGGTTGCCAAGCTTCCAAAAAACTACGAGTTTCCTGAAATCTCAGCAAACATTTTTTTCACCCAATCTTGATGATACTTGCATGTAATGATCAGTACACCAGTCCCACTTGGCTCACCATATTTCGTTCTTCTAGGTTAAACCGTTCCTTTGCAGTAACCGTTTTCATGTTTAGGTTTCACTCTGTTTTCTCCTATATGGATACATGTAGTTGGAACTCTAAATCAAACACGGTTTGTGCTAGCTCTTTGAAACTTGGCACAATAATGTAGTTCCAAGTTCTATGGCCATGATTTGTGATCGATGGAAGTAGCACCAAGCAGAGACTGACCAGAATCACTTTCATTGAAAGGGGTTGCCAAGCTTCCAAAAAAGTACGAGTTTCCTGAATCTCAGCAAACATTTTTTCACCCAAACTTGATTATACTTGCAGGTAATGATCAGTACACCTATCCCACTTTGCTCACCAATTTTCGTTCTTCTAGGTTAAACCGTTGCTTTGCAGTAACCGTTTTCATGTTTAGGTTTCACTCTGTTTTCTCCTATATGGATACATGTAGTTGGAACTCTAAATCAAACACGGTTTGTGCTAGCTCTTTGAAACTTGGCACAATAATGTAATTCCAAGTTCTATCGCTATTTTTTGTGTCCTATGAAAGTAGCCCCAAGCAGACACTGACGAGAATCACTTTCATTGAAAGGGGTTGCCAAGCTTCCAAAACCTACGAGTTTCCTGAAATCTCAGCAAACATTTTTTCACCCAATCTTGATGATACTTCCATTTAATGATCAGGACACCAATCCCACTTGGCTCACCAAATTTCGTTCTTCTAGGTTAAACCATTCCTTTGCAGCAACTGTTTTCATGTTTAGGTTTCACTCTGTTTTCTCCTATATGGATATATGTAGTTGGAACTCTAAATCAAACACGGTTTGTGCTAGCTCTTTTCAACTTGGCACAATGATGTAGTTCCAAGTTCTATCGCTATTGTTTGTGTCTTATTGAAGTAGCCGCAAGCAGAGACTGACGAGAATCACTTTCATTGAAAGGGGTTGCCAAGCTTCCAAAAAACTACGAGTTTCCTGAAATCTCAGCAGACATTTTTTCACCCAATCTTGATGATACTTCCATTTAATGATCAGTACACCAATCCCACTGGGCTCACCAAATTTCGTTCTTCTAGGTTAAACCGTTCCTTTGCAGTAACCGTTTTCATGTTTAGGTTTCACTCTGTTTTCTCCTATATGGATACATGTAGTTGGAACTCTAAATCAAACACGGTTTCTCCTAGCTCTTTGAAACTTGGCACAATAATGTAGTTCCCATTTCTATGGCTATGGTTTGTGTCCTATTTAAGAAGCCCCAAGCAGAGACTGACGAGAATCACTTTCATTGAAAGGGGTTGCCAAGCTTCCAAAAAACTACGAGTTTCCTGAAATCTCAGCCAACATTTTTTCACAAAATCTTGATGATACTTGCAGGTAATGATCAGTACACCAGTCCCACTTGGCTGACCGAATTTCGTTCTTCTAGGTTAAACCGTTACTTTGCAGTAACCGTTTTAATGTTTAGGTTTCACTCTGTTTTCTCCTATATGGATACATGTAGTTGGAACTCTAAATCAAACACGGTTTGTGCTAGCTCTTTGAAACTTGGCACAATAATGTAGTTCCAAGTTTCATGGCTATAGTTTGTGTCTTATTGAAGTAGCCCCAAGAAGAGTGTGAGGAGAATCGCTTTCATTGAAAGTGCTTGCCAAGCTTCCAAAAAACTAGGAGTTTCCTGAAATCTCAGCAAACATTTTTTCACAGAATCTTGATGATACTTGCAGGCAATGATAAGTACACCAGTCCCACTTGGCCCACCAAATTTCGTTCTTCTAGGTTAAACCGTTGCTTTGCAGTAACCGTTTACATGTTTAGGTTTCACTCTGTTTTCTCCTATATGGATACATGTAGTTGGAACTCTAAATCAAACACGGTTTGTGCTAGCTCTTTGAAACTTGGGAAAATAATGTAGTTCCGAGTTCTATGGCTATGGTTTGTGTCCTATGGAAGTAGCCCCAAGCAGAGACTGACGAAAATGACTTTCATTGAAAGGGGTTTCCAAGCTTCCAAAAAACTACGAGTTTCCTGAAATCTCAGCAAACATTTTTTTCTTCCAATCTTTATGATACTTCCATATAATGATCAGTACACCAGTCCCACTTGGCTCACCAAATTTCGTTCTTCTAGGTTAAACCGTTCGTTTGCAGTAACCGTTTTCATGTTTAGGTTTCACTCTGTTTTCTCCTATATGGATACATGTAGTTGGAACTCTAAATCAAACATGGTTTGTGCTAGCACTTTTCAACTTGACACAATGATGTAGTTCCAAGTTCCATGGCTATGGTTTGTGTCTTATGGAAGTAGCCCCAAGCAGAGACTGACGAGAATCACTTTCATTGAAAGGGGTTGCCAAGCTTCCAAAAAACTACGAGTTTCCTGAAATCTCAGCAAACATTTTTTCACCCAATCGTGATGATACTTCCATTTAATGATCAGTACACCAATCCCACTAGGCTCACCAAATTTCGTTCTTCTAGGTTAAACCGTTCCTTTGCAGGAACCGTTTTCATGTTTAAGTTTCACTCTGTTTTCTCCTATATGGATACATGTAGTTGGAACTCTAAATCAAACACGGTTTGTGCTAGCTCTTTGAAACTTGGCACAATAATGAAGTTCCAAGTTCTATCACAATTGTTTGTGTCCTATGGAAGTAGCCCCAAGCAGAGACTGACGAGAATCTCTTTCATTGAAAGGGGTTTCCAATCTTCCAAAAAATACGAGTTTCCTGAAATCTCAGCAAACATTTTTTCACCCAATCGTGATGATACTGGCAGGTAATGATCTGTACACCAATCCCACTTGGCTCACCAAATTTCGTTCTTCTAGGTTAAACCGTTCCTTTGCAGTAACCATTTTCATGTTTAGGTTTCACTCTGTTTTCTCCTATATGGATACATGTAGTTGGAACTCTAAATCAAACACGGTTTGTGCTAGCTCTTTGAAACGTGGCACAATAATTTAGTTCCAAGTTCTATGGCTATTGTTTGTGTCCTATGGAACTAGCCACAAGCAGAGACTCACGAGAATCACTTTCATTGAAAGGGGTTGCCAAGCTTCCAAAAAACTACGAGCTTCCTGAAATCTCAGCAAACATTTTTTCACCCAATCTTGATGATACTCGCAGGTAATGATCAGTACACCAGTCCCACTTGGCTCACAAAATTTCGTTCTTCTAGGTTAAACCGTTGCTTTGCAGTAACCGTTTTCATGTTTAGGTTTCACTCTGTTTTCTCTTATATGGATACATGTAGTTGGAACTCTAAATCAAACACGGTTTGTGCTAGCTCTTTGAAACTTGGCACAATAATGTAGTTCCAAGTTCTATCACGATGGTTTGTGTCCTATTGAAGGAGCCCCAAGCAGAGACTGACGAGAATCACTTTCATTGAAAGGGGTTGCCAAGCTTCCAAAAAACTACGAGTTTCCTGAAATCTCAGCAAACATTTTTTCACCCAATCTTGATGATACTGGCAGGTAATGATCAGTACACCAATCCCACTGGGCTCACCCAATTTCGTTCTTCTAGGTTAAACCGTTCCTTTGCAGCAACCGTTTTCATGTTTAGGTTTCACTCTGTTTTCTCCTATATGGATACATGTAGTTGGAACTCTAAATCAAACACGGTTTGTGCTAGCTCTTTTCAACTTGGCACAATAATGTAGTTCCAAGTTCTATCACGATGGTTTGTGTCCTATTGAAGTAGCCCCAAGCAGAGACTGACGAGAATTACATTCATTGAAAGGGGTTGCCAAGCTTCCAAAAAACTACGAGTTTCCTGAAATCTCAGTAAACTTTTTTTCTCCCAATCTTGATGATACTTGCAGGTAATGATCAGTACCCCAATCCCACATGGCTCACCAAATTTCGTTCTTGTAGGTTGAAGCGTTCCTTTGCAGTAACCGTTTTCATGTTTAGGTTTCACTCTGTTTTCTCCAATATAGATACATGTAGTTGGAACTCTAAATCAAACACGGTTTGTGCTAGCTCTTTGAAACTTGGCACAATGATGTTGATCCAAGGTCTATCTCTATGGTTTGGGTCCTATGGAAGTAGCCCCAAGCAGAGAATGACGAGAATCACTTTCATTGAAAGGGGTTGCCAACCTTCCAAAAAACAACGAGTTTCCTGAAATCTCAGCAAACTTTTTTTCACCCAATCGTGATGATACTTGCAGGTAATGATCAGTACACCAATCCCACTTGGCTCAGCAAATTTCGTTGTTTTAGGTTAAACCGTTGCTTTGCAGTAACCGTTTTCATGTTTAGGATTCACTCTGTTTTCTCCTATATGGATACATGTAGTTGGAACTCTAAATCAAACACGGTTTGTGCTAGCTCTTTGAAACCTGGCACAATAATGTAGTTCCAAGTTCTATGGCTATGGTTTGTGTCCTATGGAAGTAGCCGCAGGAAGAGACTGACGAGAATCACTTTCATTGAAAGGGGTTGCCAAGCTTCCAAAAAACTATGCGTTTCCTGAAATCTCAGGAAACATTTTTTCACCCAATCTTTATGATACTGGCAGGTAATGATCAGTACACCAATCCCACTGGGCTCACCAAATTTCGTTCTTCTAGGTTAAACTGTTCCTTTGCAGTAACCATGTTGATTTTTAGGTTTCACTCTGTTTTCTCCTATATGGATACATGTAGTTGGAACTCTAAATCAAACACGGTTTGTGCTAGCTCTTTGAAACTTGGCACAGTAATGTAGTTCCAAGTTCTATGGCTATGGTTTGTGTCCTATGGAAGTAGCCCCAAGCAGAGACTGACGAGAATCACTTTCATTGAAAGGGGTTGCCAAGCTTCCAAAAAACTACGAGTTTCCTGAAATCTCAGCAAATATTTTTTCACCCAATTTTGATGATACTTGCAGGTAATGATCAGTACACCAGTCCCACTGGGCTCACCAAATTTCGTTCTTCTATGTTAAACCGTTCCTTTGCAGTAACCGTTTTCATGTTTAGGTTTCACTCTGTTTTCTCCTATATGGATACATGTAGTTGGAACTCTAAATCAAACACGGTTTGTGCTAGCTCCTTGAAACTTGGCACAATAATGTAGTTCCAAGTTCTATGGCTATGGTTTGTGTCCAATGGAAGAAGCCCCAGGCAGACACTGACCAGAATCACTTTCATTGAAAGGGGTTACCCAGCTTCCAAAAAACTACGAGCTTCCTGATCTCAGCAAACATTTTTTCACCCAATCTTGATGATACTTGCAGGAAATGATCAGTACACCTATCCCACTTGGCTCACCAAATTTCATTCTTCAAGGTTAAACCGTTCGTTTGCAGTAACCGTTTTCATGTTTAGGTTTCACTCTGTTTTCTCCTATATGGATACATGTAGTTGGAGCTCTATATCAAACACGATTTGTGCTAGCTCTTTTCAACTTGGCACAATGATGTAGTTCCAAGTTCTATCGCTATAGTTTGTGTCCTATTGAACTAGCCGCAAGCAGAGACTGATGAGAATCACTTTCATTGAAAGGGGTTGCCAAGCTTCCAAAAAACTACGAGTTTCCTGAAATCTCAGCAAACATTTTTTCAACCAATCGTGATGATACTGGCAGGTAATGATCAGTACAGCAGTCCCACTTGGCTCACCAAATTTCGTTCTTCTAGGTTAAACCGTTCCTTTGCAGTAACCATTTTCATGTTTAGGTTTCACTCTGTTTTCTCCTATATGGATACATGTAGTTGGAACTCTAAATCAAACACGGTTTGTGCTAGCTCTTTGAAACGTGGCACAATAATTTAGTTCCAAGTTCTATGGCTATGGTTTGTGTCCTATGGAACTAGCCCCAAGCAGAGACTCACGAGAATCACTTTCATTGAAAGGGGTTGCCAAGCTTCCAAAAAACTACGAGCTTCCTGAAATCTCAGCAAACATTTTTTCACCCAATCTTGATGATACTCGCAGGTAATGATCAGTACACCAGTCCCACTTGCCTCACAAAATTTCTTTCTTCTAGGTTAAACCGTTCATTTGCCGTAACCGTTTTCATGTTTAGGTTCCACTCTGTTTTCTCCTATATGGATACATGTAGTTGGAACTCTAAATCAAACACGGTTTGTGCTAGCTCTTTGAAACTTGGCACAATAATGTTGTTCCAAGTTCTATGGCTATGGTTTGTGTCCTATGGAAGTAGAGGCAAGAGGAGACTGACGAGAATCACTTTCATTGAAAGGGGTTGCCAAGCTTCCAAAAAACTACGAGTTTCCTGAAATCTCAGCAAACATTTTTTCACCCAATCTTGATGATACTTGCAGGTAATGATCAGTACACCAGTCCCACTTGGCTCACCGAATTTCGTTCTTCTAGGTTAAACTGTTCCTTTGCAGGAACCGTTTTCTTGTTTAGGTTTCAATCTGTTTTCTCCTATATGGATACATATAGTTGGAACACTAAATCAAACACGGTTTGGGCTAGCTCTTTGAAACTTGGCACAATAATGTAGTTCCAAGTTCTATGGCTATGGTTTGTGTCCTATGGAAGTAGCCCCAAGCAGAGACTGACCAGAATCACTTTCATTGAAAGGGTTTACCCAGCTTCCAAAAACTACGAGTTTCCTGAATCTCAGCAAACATTTTTTCACCCAATCTTGATGATCCTTGCAGGTAATGATCAGTACACCAATCCCACTTGGCTCACCAAATTTCGTTCTTCTAGGTTAAATCGTTGCTTTGCAGCAACCGTTTTCATGTTTAGGTTTCACTCTGTTTTCTCCTATATGGATACATGTAGTTGGAACTCTAAATCAAACATGGTTTGTGCTAGCTCTTTGATACTTGGCACAATAATGTAGTTCCAAGTTCTATGGCTATGATTTGTGTCCGATGGAAGTAGCCCCAAGCAGAGACTGACGAGAATCACTT
>NW_027553124.1:0-46080 GCF_045843805.1 Urocitellus parryii
GAGAATTCAGGAAACTCGTAGTTTTTTGGAAGCTTGGCAACCAGTTTCAATGAATGTGATTCTCGTCAGTCTCTGCTTGGGGCTACTTCAATAGGACACAAATCATAGTGATAGAACTAGGAACGACATTATTGTGCCAAGTTTCAAAGAGCTAGCACAACCAGTGTTTGATTTAGAGTTCCAACTATATGTATCCATATAGGAGAAAATAGAGTGAAACCTAAACATGAAAACGGTTACTGCAAAGGAACGGTTTAACTAGAAGAACGAAATTTGGTGAGCCAAGTGGGATTGGTGTACTGATCATTACCTGCAAGTATCATCAAGATTGGGTGAAAAAATGTTTGCTGAGATTTCAGGAAACTCGTAGTTTTACGGAAGCTTGGCAACCCCTTTCAATGAAAGTGATTCTCGTCAGTCTCTGCTTGGGGCTACTTCAATAGGACACAAACCATAGCCATAGAACTTGGAACTACATTATTGTGCCAAGTTTCAAAGAGCTAACACAAACCGTGTTTGATTTTGAGTTCCAACTACATGTATCCATATAGGAGAAAACAGAGTGAAACCTAAACATGAAAACGGTTACTGCAAAGGAACGGTTTAACCTAGAAGACGAAATTTGGTGAGCCAAGTGGGATTGGTGTACTGATCATTACCTGCAAGTAACATCAAGATTGGGCGAAAAAATGTTTGCTGAGATTTCAGGAAACTCGTAGTTTTTTGGAAGCGTGGCAACCCCTTTCAATACATGTGATTCTCGTCAGTCTCTGCTTGGGGCTACTTCAATAGGACACAAACCATAGCGATAGAACTTGGAACGACATTATTGTGCCAAGTTTCAAAGAGCTAGCACAAACCGTGTTTGATTTAGAGTTCCAACTACATGTATCCATATAGGAGAAATCAGAGTGAAACCTAAACATGAAAACGGTTACTGCAAAGGAACGGTTTAACCTAGAAGAACGAAATTTGGTGAGCCAAGTGGGATTGGTGTACTGATCATTACCTGCAAGTATCATCAAGATTGGGAGAAAAAATGTTTGCTGAGATTTCAGGAAACTCGTAGTTTTACGGAAGCTTGGCAACCCCTTTCAATGAAAGTGATTCTCGTCAGTCTCTGCTTCGGGCTACTTCAATAGGACACAAACCATAGCGATAGAACTTGGAACTACATTATTGTGCCAAGTTTCAAAGAATTAGCACAAACCGTGTTTGATTTAGAGTTCCAACTACATGTATCCATATAGGAGAAATCAGAGTGAAACCTAAACATGAAAACGGTTACTGAAAAGGAACGGTTTAACCTAGAAGAACGAAATTTGGTGAGCCAAGTGGGATTGGTGTACTGATCATTACCTGCAAGTATCATCAAGATTGGGCGAAAAAATGTTTGCTGAGATTTCAGGAAACTCGTAGTTTTTTGGAAGCGTGGCAACCCCTTTCAATGAATGTGATTATCGTCAGTCTCTGCTTGGGGCTACTTCAATAGGACACAAATCATAGTGATAGAACTAGGAACTACATTATTGTGCCAAGTTTCAAAGAGCTAGCACAACCATGTTTGATTTAGAGTTCCAACTACATGTATCCATATAGGGGAAAATAGAGTGAAACCTAAACATGAAAACGGTTACTGCAAAGGAACGGTTTAACCTAGAAGAACGAAATTTGGTGAGCCAAGTGGGATTGGTGTACTGATCATTACCTGCAAGTATCATCAAGATTGGTGAAAAAATGTTTGCTGAGATTTCAGGAAACTCGTAGTTTTTTGGAAGCTTGGCAACCCCTTTCAATGAATGTGATTCTCGTCAGTCTCTGCTTGGGGCTACTTCAATAGGACACAAACCATAGCGATAGAACTTGAAACTAATTATTGTGCCAGGTTTCAAATAGCTAGCACAAACCACGTTTGATTTAGAGTTCCAAATACATGTATCCATATAGGAGAAAACAGAGTGAAACCTAAACATGAAAACGGTAACTGCAAAGGAACGGTTTAACCTAGAAGAACGAAATTTGGTGAGCTAAGTGGGATTGGTGTACTGATCATTACCTGCAAGTATCATCAAGATTGGGTGAAAAAATGTTTGCTGAGATTTCAGGAAACTCGTAGTTTTTTGGAAGCTTGGCAACCCCTTTCAATGAATGTGATTCTCGTCTGTCTCTGCTTGGGGCTACTTCAATAGGACACAAACCATAGCGATAGAACTTGGAACGACATTATTGTGCCAAGTTTCAAAGAGCTAGCACAAACCGTGTTTGATTTAGAGTTCCAACTACATGTATCCATATAGGAGAAAACAGAGTGAAACCTAAACATGAAAACGGTTACTGCAAAGGAACGGTTTAACCTATAAGAACGAAATTTGGTGAGCCAAGTGGGAATGGTGTACTGATCATGACCTGCAAGTATCATCAAGATTGGGTGAAAAAATGTTTCTTGAGAATTCAGAGAACTCGTAGTTTTTTGGAAGCTTGGCAAACAGTTTCAATGAATGTGATTCTCGTCAGTCTCTGCTTGGGGCTACTTCAATAGGACACAAATCATAGTGATAGAACTAGGAACTACATTATTGTGCCAAGTTTCAAAGAGCTAGCACAAACCGTGTTTGATTTAGAGTTCCAACTACATGTATCCATATAGGAGAAAACAGAGTGAAACCTAAACATGAAAACGGTTACTGCAAAGGAACGGTTTAACCTAGAAGAACGAAATTTGGTGAGCCAAGTGGGATTGGTGTACTGATCATTACCTGCAAGTATCATCAAGATTGGGCGAAAAAATGTTTGCTGAGATTTCAGGAAACTCGTAGTTTTTTGGAAGCGTGGCAACCCCTTTCAATAAATGTGATTATCGTCAGTCTCTGCTTGGGGCTACTTCAATAGGACACAAACCATAGTGATAGAACTTGGAACGACATTATTGTGCCAAGTTTCAAAGAGCTAGCACAAACCGTGTTTGATTTAGAGTTCCAACTACATGTATCCATATAGGAGAAAACAGAGTGAAACCTAAACATGAAAACGGTTACTGCAAAGGAACGGTTTAACCTATAAGAACGAAATTTGGTGAGCCAAGTGGGAATGGTGTACTGATCATGGCCTGCAAGTATCATCAAGATTGGGTGAAAAAATGTTTCTTGAGAATTCAGGAAACTCGTAGTTTTTTGGAAGCTTGGCAACCCCTTTCAATGAAAGTGATTCTTGTCAGTCTCTGCTTGCGGCTACTTCAATAGGACACAAACCATAGCCATAGAACTTGGAACTACATTATTGTGCCAAGTTTCAAAGAGCTAGCACAAACCGTGTTTGATTTAGAGTTCCAACTACATGTATCCATATAGGAGAAAACAGAGTGAAACCTAAACATGAAAACGGTTACTGCAAAGGAACGGTTTAACCTAGAAGAACGAAAGTTGGTGAGCCAAGTGGGATTGGTGTACTGATCATTACCTGCAAGTATCATCAAGATTGGGCGAAAAAATGTTTGCTGAGATTTCAGGAAACTCGTAGTTTTTTGGAAGCGTGGCAACCCCTTTCAATAAATGTGATTATCGTCAGTCTCTGCTTGGGGCTACTTCAATAGGACACAAACCATAGCGATAGAACTTGGAACGACACTATTGTGCCAAGTTTCAAAGAGCTAGCACAAACCGTGTTTGATTTAGAGTTCCAACTACATGTATACATATAGGAGAAAACAGAGTGAAACCTAAACATGAAAACGGTTACTGCAAAGGAACGGTTTAACCTATAAGAACGAAATTTGGTGAGCCAAGTGGGAATGGTGTACTGATCATGACCTGCAAGTATCATCAAGATTGGGTGAAAAAATGTTTCTTGAGAATTCAGGAAACTCGTAGTTTTTTGGAAGCTTGGCAACCAGTTTCAATGAATGTGATTCTCGTCAGTCTCTGCTTGGGGCTACTTCAATAGGACACAAATCATAGTGATAGAACTAGGAACGACATTATTGTGCCAAGTTTCAAAGAGCTAGCACAACCAGTGTTTGGATTTAGAGTTCCAACTATATGTATCCATATAGGAGAAAATAGAGTGAAACCTAAACATGAAAACGGTTACTGCAAAGGAACGGTTTAACCTAGAAGAACGAAATTTGGTGAGCCAAGTGGGATTGGTGTACTGATCATTACCTGCAAGTATCATCAAGATTGGGTGAAAAAATGTTTGCTGAGATTTCAGGAAACTCGTAGTTTTACGGAAGCTTGGCAACCCCTTTCAATGAAAGTGATTCTCGTCAGTCTCTGCTTGGGGCTACTTCAATAGGACACAAACCATAGCCATAGAACTTGGAACTACATTATTGTGCCAAGTTTCAAAGAGCTAACACAAACCGTGTTTGATTTTGAGTTCCAACTACATGTATCCATATAGGAGAAAACAGAGTGAAACCTAAACATGAAAAACGGTTACTGCAAAGGAACGGTTTAACCTAGAAGAACGAAATTTGGTGAGCCAAGTGGGATTGGTGTACTGATCATTACCTGCAAGTATCATCAAGATTGGGCGAAAAAATGTTTGCTGAGATTTCAGGAAACTCGTAGTTTTTTGGAAGCGTGGCAACCCCTTTCAATACATGTGATTCTCGTCAGTCTCTGCTTGCTGCTACTTCAATAGGACACAAACCATAGCGATAGAACTTGGAACGACATTATTGTGCCAAGTTTCAAAGAGCTAGCACAAACCGTGTTTGATTTAGAGTTCCAACTACATGTATCCATATAGGAGAAATCAGAGTGAAACCTAAACATGAAAACGGTTACTGCAAAGGAACGGTTTAACCTAGAAGAACGAAATTTGGTGAGCCAAGTGGGATTGGTGTACTGATCATTACCTGCAAGTATCATCAAGATTGGGTGAAAAAATGTTTGCTGAGATTTCAGGAAACTCGTAGTTTTACGGAAGCTTGGCAACCCCTTTCAATGAAAGTGATTCTCGTCAGTCTCTGCTTCGGGCTACTTCAATAGGACACAAACCATAGCGATAGAACTTGGAACTACATTATTGTGCCAAGTTTCAAAGAATTAGCACAAACCGTGTTTGATTTAGAGTTCCAACTACATGTATCCATATAGGAGAAATCAGAGTGAAACCTAAACATGAAAACGGTTACTGAAAAGGAACGGTTTAACCTAGAAGAACGAAATTTGGTGAGCCAAGTGGGATTGGTGTACTGATCATTACCTGCAAGTATCATCAAGATTGGGCGAAAAAATGTTTGCTGAGATTTCAGGAAACTCGTAGTTTTTTGGAAGCGTGGCAACCCCTTTCAATAAATGTGATTATCGTCAGTCTCTGCTTGGGGCTACTTCAATAGGACACAAACCATAGCGATAGAACTTGGAACGACATTATTGTGCCAAGTTTCAAAGAGCTAGCACAACCGTGTTTGATTTAGAGTTCCAACTACATGTATCCATATAGGAGAAAACAGAGTGAAACCTAAACATGAAAACGGTTACTGCAAAGGAACGGTTTAAACTATAAGAACGAAATTTGGTGAGCCAAGTGGGAATGGTGTACTGATCATGACCTGCAAGTATCATCAAGATTGGGTGAAAAAATGTTTCTTGAGAATTCAGGAAACTCGTAGTTTTTTGGAAGCTTGGCAACCAGTTTCAATGAATGTGATTCTCGTCAGTCTCTGCTTGGGGCTACTTCAATAGGACACAAATCATAGTGATAGAACTAGGAACGACATTATTGTGCCAAGTTTCAAAGAGCTAGCACAACCAGTGTTTGATTTAGAGTTCCAACTATATGTATCCATATAGGAGAAAATAGAGTGAAACCTAAACATGAAAACGGTTACTGCAAAGGAACGGTTTAACCTAGAAGAACGAAATTTGGTGAGCCAAGTGGGATTGGTGTACTGATCATTACCTGCAAGTATCATCAAGATTGGGTGAAAAAATGTTTGCTGAGATTTCAGGAAACTCGTAGTTTTACGGAAGCTTGGCAACCCCTTTCAATGAAAGTGATTCTCGTCAGTCTCTGCTTGGGGCTACTTCAATAGGACACAAACCATAGCCATAGAACTTGGACTACATTATTGTGCCAAGTTTCAAAGAGCTAACACAAACCGTGTTTGATTTTGAGTTCCAACTACATGTATCCATAAGGAGAAACAGAGTGAACCTAAACATGAAAACGGTTACTGCAAAGGACGGTTTAACCTAGAAGAACGAAATTTGGTGAGCCAAGTGGGATTGGTGTACTGATCATTACCTGCAAGTATCATCAAGATTGGGCGAAAAAATGTTTGCTGAGATTTCAGGAAACTCGTAGTTTTTTGGAAGCGTGGCAACCCCTTTCAATACATGTGATTCTCGTCAGTCTCTGCTTGGGGCTACTTCAATAGGACACAACCATAGCGATAGAATTGGAACGACATTATTGTGCCAAGTTTCAAAGAGCTTAGCACAACCGTGTTTGATTTAGAGTTCCAACTACATGTATCCATATAGGAGAAATCAGAGTGAAACCTAAACATGAAAACGGTTACTGCAAAGGAACGGGTTAACCTAGAAGAACGAAATTTGGTGAGCCAAGTGGGATTGGTGTACTGATCATTACCTGCAAGTATCATCAAGATTGGGAGAAAAAATGTTTGCTGAGATTTCAGGAAACTCGTAGTTTTACGGAAGCTTGGCAACCCCTTTCAATGAAAGTGATTCTCGTCAGTCTCTGCTTCGGGCTACTTCAATAGGACACAAACCATAGCGATAGAACTTGGAACTACATTATTGTGCCAAGTTTCAAAGAATTAGCACAAACCGTGTTTGATTTAGAGTTCCAACTACATTGTATCCATATAGGAGAAATCAGAGTGAAACCTAAACATGAAAACGGTTACTGAAAAGGAACGGTTTAACCTAGAAGAACGAAATTTGGTGAGCCAAGTGGGATTGGTGTACTGATCATTACCTGCAAGTATCATCAAGATTGGGCGAAAAAAATGTTTGCTGAGATTTCAGGAAACTCGTAGTTTTTTGGAAGCGTGGCAACCCCTTTCAATGAATGTGATTATCGTCAGTCTCTGCTTGGGGCTACTTCAATAGGACACAAATCATAGTGATAGAACTAGGAACTACATTATTGTGCCAAGTTCAAAGAGCTAGCACAACCCATGTTTGATTAGAGTTCCAACTACATGTATCCATATAGGGGAAAATAGAGTGAAACCTAAACATGAAAACGGTTACTGCAAAGGAACGGTTTAACCTAGAAGAACGAAATTTGGTGAGCCAAGTGGGATTGGTGTACTGATCATTACCTGCAAGTATCATCAAGATTGGTGAAAAAATGTTTGCTGAGATTTCAGGAAACTCGTAGTTTTTGGAAGCATGGCAACCCCTTTCAATGAATGTGATTCTCGTCAGTCTCTGCTTGGGGCTACTTCAATAGGACACAAACCATAGCGATAGAACTTGAAACTAATTATGTGCCAGGTTTCAAATAGCTAGCACAAACCACGTTTGATTTAGAGTTCCAAATACATGTATCCATATAGGAGAAAACAGAGTGAAACCTAAACATGAAAACGGTAACTGCAAAGGAACGGTTTAACCTAGAAGAACGAAATTTGGTGAGCTAAGTGGGATTGGTGTACTGATCATTACCTGCAAGTATCATCAAGATTGGGTGAAAAATGTTTGCTGAGATTTCAGGAAACTCGTAGTTTTTTGGGAAGCTTGGCAACCCCTTTCAATGAATGTGATTCTCGTCTGTCTCTGCTTGGGGCTCTTCAATAGGACACAAACCATAGCGATAGAACTTGGAACGACATTATTGTGCCAAGTTTCAAAGAGCTAGCACAAACCGTGTTTGATTTAGAGTTCCAACTACATGTATCCATATAGGAGAAAACAGAGTGAAACCTAAACATGAAAACGGTTACTGCAAAGGAACGGTTTAACCTATAAGAACGAAATTTGGTGAGCCAAGTGGGAATGGTGTACTGATCATGACCTGCAAGTATCATCAAGATTGGGTGAAAAAATGTTTCTTGAGAATTCAGGAAACTCGTAGTTTTTTGGAAGCTTGGCAAACAGTTTCAATGAATGTGATTCTCGTCAGTCTCTGCTTGGGGCTACTTCAATAGGACACAAATCATAGTGATAGAACTAGGAACTACATTATTGTGCCAAGTTTCAAAGAGCTAGCACAAACCGTGTTTGATTTAGAGTCCAACTACATGTATCCATATAGAGAAAACAGAGTGAAACCTAAACATGAAAACGGTTACTGCAAAGGAACGGTTAAACCTAGAAGAACGAAATTTGGTGAGCCAAGTGGGATTGGTGTACTGATCATTACCTGCAAGTATCATCAAGATTGGGCGAAAAAATGTTGCTGAGATTTCAGGAAACTCGTAGTTTTTTGGAAGCGTGGCAACCCCTTTCAATAAATGTGATTATCGTCAGTCTCTGCTTGGGGCTACTTCAATAGGACACAAACCATAGTGATAGAACTTGGAACGACATTATTGTGCCAAGTTTCAAAGAGCTAGCACAAACCGTGTTTGATTTAGAGTTTCAACTACATGTATCCATATAGGAGAAAACAGAGTGAAACCTAACATGAAAACGGTTACTGCAAAGGAACGGTTTAACCTATAAGAACGAAATTTGGTGAGCCAAGTGGGAATGGTGTACTGATCATGGCCTGCAAGTATCATCAAGATTGGGTGAAAAAATGTTTGTTGAGAATTCAGGAAACTCGTAGTTTTTTGGAAGCTTGGCAACCCCTTTCAATGAAAGTGATTCTTGTCAGTCTCTGCTTGCGGCTACTTCAATAGGACACAAACCATAGCCATAGAACTTGGAACTACATTATTGTGCCAAGTTCAAAGAGCTAGCACAAACCGTGTTTGATTTAGAGTTCCAACTACATGTATCCATATAGGAGAAAACAGAGTGAAACCTAAACATGAAAACGGTTACTGCAAAGGAACGGTTTAACCTAGAAGAACGAAAGTTGGTGAGCCAAGTGGGATTGGTGTACTGATCATTACCTGCAAGTATCATCAAGATTGGGCGAAAAAATGTTTGCTGAGATTTCAGGAAACTCGTAGTTTTTTGGAAGCGTGGCAACCCCTTTCAATAAATGTGATTATCGTCAGTCTCTGCTTGGGGCTACTTCAATAGGACACAAACCATAGCGATAGAACTTGGAACGACACTATTGTGCCAAGTTTCAAAGAGCTAGCACAAACCGTGTTTGATTTAGAGTTCCAACTACATGTATACATATAGGAGAAAACAGAGTGAAACCTAAACATGAAAACGGTTACTGCAAAGGAACGGTTTAACCTATAAGAACGAAATTTGGTGAGCCAAGTGGGAATGGTGTACTGATCATGACCTGCAAGTATCATCAAGATTGGGTGAAAAAATGTTTCTTGAGAATTCAGGAAACTCGTAGTTTTTTGGAAGCTTGGCAACCAGTTTCAATGAATGTGATTCTCGTCAGTCTCTGCTTGGGGCTACTTCAATAGGACACAAATCATAGTGATAGAACTAGGAACGACATTATTGTGCCAAGTTTCAAAGAGCTAGCACAACCAGTGTTTGATTTAGAGTTCCATCTATATGTATCCATATAGGAGAAAATAGAGTGAAACCTAAACATGAAAACTGTTACTGCAAAGGAACGGTTTAACCTAGAAGAACGAAATTTGGTGAGCCAAGTGGGATTGGTGTACTGATCATTACCTGCAAGTATCATCAAGATTGGGTGAAAAAATGTTTGCTGAGATTTCAGGAAACTCGTAGTTTTACGGAAGCTTGGCAACCCCTTTCAATGAAAGTGATTCTCGTCAGTCTCTGCTTGGGGCTACTTCAATAGGACACAAACCATAGCCATAGAACTTGGAACTACATTATTGTGCCAAGTTTCAAAGAGCTAACACAAACCGTGTTTGATTTTGAGTTCCAACTACATGTATCCATATAGGAGAAAACAGAGTGAAACCTAAACATGAAAACGGTTACTGCAAAGGAACGGTTTAACCTAGAAGAACGAAATTTGGTGAGCCAAGTGGGATTGGTGTACTGATCATTACCTGCAAGTATCATCAAGATTGGGCGAAAAAATGTTTGCTGAGATTTCAGGAAACTCGTAGTTTTTTGGAAGCGTGGCAACCCCTTTCAATACATGTGATTCTCGTCAGTCTCTGCTTGCTGCTACTTCAATAGGACACAAACCATAGCGATAGAACTTGGAACGACATTATTGTGCCAAGTTTCAAAGAGCTAGCACAACCGTGTTTGATTTAGAGTTCCAACTACATGTATCCATATAGGAGAAATCAGAGTGAAACCTAAACATGAAAACGGTTACTGCAAAGGAACGGTTTAACCTAGAAGAACGAAATTTGGTGAGCCAAGTGGGATTGGTGTACTGATCATTACCTGCAAGTATCATCAAGATTGGGTGAAAAAATGTTTGCTGAGATTTCAGGAACTCGTAGTTTACGGAAGCTTGGCAACCCCTTTCAATGAAAGTGATTCTCGTCAGTCTCTGCTTCGGGCTACTTCAATAGGACACAAACCATAGCGATAGAACTTGGAACTACATTATTGTGCCAAGTTTCAAAGAATTAGCACAAACCGTGTTTGATTTAGAGTTCCAACTACATGTATCCATATAGGAGAAATCAGAGTGAAACCTAAACATGAAAACGGTTACTGAAAGACGGTTTAACCTAGAAGAACGAAATTTGGTGAGCCAAGTGGGATGGTGTACTGATCATTACCTGCAAGTATCATCAAGATTGGGCGAAAAAATGTTTGCTGAGATTTCAGGAAACTCGTAGTTTTTTGGAAGCGTGGCAACCCCTTTCAATAAATGTGATTATCGTCAGTCTCTGCTTGGGGCTACTTCAATAGGACACAAACCATAGCGATAGAACTTGGAACGACATTATTGTGCCAAGTTTCAAAGAGCTAGCACAAACCGTGTTTGATTTAGAGTTCCAACTACATGTATCCATATAGGAGAAAACAGAGTGAAACCTAAACATGAAAACGGTTACTGCAAAGGAACGGTTTAAACTATAAGAACGAAATTTGGTGAGCCAAGTGGGAATGGTGTACTGTCATGACCTGCAAGTATCATCAAGATTGGGTGAAAAAATGTTTCTTGAGAATTCAGGAAACTCGTAGTTTTTTGGAAGCTTGGCAATCAGTTTCAATGAATGTGATTCTCGTCAGTCTCTGCGTGGGCTACTTCAATAGGACACAAATCATAGTGATAGAACTAGGAACTACATTATTGTGCCAAGTTTCAAAGAGCTAGCACAACCCGTGTTTGATTTAGAGTTCCAACTACATGTATTCATATAGGAGAAAATAGAGTGAAACCTAAACATGAAAACGGTTACTGCAAAGGAACGGTTTAACCTAGAAGAACGAAATTTGGTGAGCCAAGTGGGATTGGTGTACTGATCATTACCTGCAAGTATCATCAAGATTGGGTGAAAAATATTTGCTGAGATTTCAGGAAACTCGAAGTTTTTTGGAAGCTTGGCAACCCCTTTCAATGAATGTGATTCTCGTCAGTCTTCTGCTTGGGGTTACTTCATAGGACACAAACCATAGCGATAGAACTTGAAACTACATTATTGTGCCAGGTTTCAAATAGCTAGCACAAACCACGTTTGATTTAGAGTTCCAAATACATGTATCCATATAGGAAGAAAACAGAGTGAAACCTAAACTTGAAACGGTACTGCAAAGGAACGGTTTAACCTAGAAGAACGAAATTTGGTGGAGCTAAGTGGGATTGGTGTACTGATCATTACCTGCAAGTATCATCAAGATTGGGTGAAAAAATGTTTGCTGAGATTTCAGGAAACTCGTAGTTTTTTGGAAGCTTGGCAACCCCTTTCAATGAAGGTGATTCTCGTCTGTCTCTGCTTGGGGCTACTTCAATAGGACACAAACCATAGCGATAGAACTTGGAACGACATTATTGTGCCAAGTTTCAAAGAGCTAGCACAAACCGTGTTTGATTTAGAGTTCCAACTACATTATCCATATAGGAGAAAACAGAGTGAAACCTAAACATGAAAACGGTTACTGCAAAGGAACGGTTATACCTAGAAGAACGAAATTTGGTGAGCCAAGTGGGAATGGTGTACTGATCATGACCTGCAAGTATCATCAAGATTGGGTGAAAAATGTTTCTTGAGAATTCAGGAAACTCGTAGTTTTTTGGAAGCTTGGCAAACAGTTTCAATGAATGTGATTCTCGTCAGTCTCTGCTTGGGGCTACTTCAATAGGACACAAATCATAGTGATAGAACTAGGAACTACATTATTGTGCCAAGTTTCAAAGAGCTAGCACAAACCGTGTTTGATTTAGAGTTCCAACTACATGTATCCATATAGGAGAAAACAGAGTGAAACCTAAACATGAAAACGGTTACTGCAAAGGAACGGTTTAACCTAGAAGAACGAAGTTTGGTGAGCCAAGTGGGATTGGTGTACTGATCATTACCTGCAAGTATCATCAAGATTGGGCGAAAAAATGTTTGCTGAGATTTCAGGAAACTCGTAGTTTTTTGGAAGCGTGGCACCCCTTTCAATAAATGTGATTATCGTCAGTCTCTGCTTGGGCCTACTTCAATAGGACACAAACCATAGCGATAGAACTTGGAACGACATTATTGTGCCAAGTTTCAAAGAGCTAGCACAAACCGTGTTTGATTTAGAGTTCCAAACTACCTGTATCCATATAGGAGAAAACAGAGTGAAACCTAAACATGAAAACGGTTACTGCAAAGGAACGGTTTAACCTATAAGAACGAAATTTGGTGAGCCAAGTGGAATGGTGTACTGATCATGGCCTGCAAGTATCATCAAGATTGGGTGAAAAAATGTTTGTTGAGAATTCAGGAAACTCGTAGTTTTTTGGAAGCTTGCAACCCCTTCAATGAAAGTGATTCTTGTCAGTCTCTGCTTGCGGCTACTTCAATAGGACACAAACCATATCCATAGAACTTGGAACTACATTATTGTGCCAAGTTTCAAAGAGCTAGCACAAACCGTGTTTGATTTAGAGTTCCAACTACATGTATCCATATAGGAGAAAACAGAGTGAAACCTAAACATGAAAACGGTTACTGCAAAGGAACGGTTTAACCTAGAAGAACGAATTTGGTGAGCCAAGTGGGATTGTGTACTGATCATTACCTGCAAGTATCATCAAGATTGGGCGAAAAAATGTTGCTGAGATTTCAGGAAACTCGTAGTTTTTTGGAAGCTTGGCAACCCCTTTCAATAAATGTGATTATCGTCAGTCTCTGCTTGGGGCTACTTCAATATGGACACAAACCATAGCGATAGAACTTGGAACGACATTATTGTGCCAAGTTTCAAAGAGCTAGCACAAACCGTGTTTGATTTAGAGTTCCAACTACATGTATACATATAGGAGAAAACAGAGTGAAACCTAAACATGAAAACGGTTACTGCAAAGGAACGGTTTAACCTATAAGAACGAAATTTGGTGAGCCAAGTGGGAATGGTGTACTGATCATGACCTGCAAGTATCATCAAGATTGGGTGAAAAAATGTTCTTGAGAATTCAGGAAACTCGTAGTTTTTGGAAGCTTGGCAACCAGTTTCAATGAATGTGATTCTCGTCAGTCTCTGCTTGGGGCTACTTCAATAGGACACAAATCATAGTGATAGAACTAGGAACGACATTATTGTGCCAAGTTCAAAGAGCTAGCACAACCAGTGTTTGATTTAGAGTTCCAACTATATGTATCCATATAGGAGAAAATAGAGTGAAACCTAAACATGAAAACGGTTACTGCAAAGGAACGGTTTAACCTAGAAGAACGAAATTTGGTGAGCCAAGTGCGATTGGTGTACTGATCATTACCTGCAAGTATCATCAAGATTGGGTGAAAAAATGTTGCTGAGATTTCAGGAAACTCGTAGTTTTACGGAAGCTTGGCAACCCCTTTCAATGAAAGTGATTCTCGTCAGTCTCTGCTTGGGGCTACTTCAATAGGACACAAACCATAGCCATAGAACTTGGAACTACATTATTGTGCCAAGTTTCAAAGAGCTAACACAAACCGTGTTTGATTTTGAGTTCCAACTACATGTATCCATATAGGAGAAAACAGAGTGAAACCTAAACATGAAAACGGTTACTGCAAAGGAACGGTTTAACCTAGAAGAACGAAATTTGGTGAGCCAAGTGGGATTGGTGTACTGATCATTACCTGCAAGTATCATCAAGATTGGGCGAAAAAATGTTTGCTGAGATTTCAGGAAACTCGTAGTTTTTTGGAAGCGTGGCAACCCCTTTCAATACATGTGATTCTCGTCAGTCTCTGCTTGCTGCTACTTCAATAGGACACAAACCATAGCGATAGAACTTGGAACGACATTATTGTGCCAAGTTTCAAAGAGCTAGCACAAACCGTGTTTGATTTAGAGTTCCAACTACATGTATCCATATAGGAGAAATCAGAGTGAAACCTAAACATGAAAACGGTTACTGCAAAGGAACGGTTTAACCTAGAAGAACGAAATTTGGTGAGCCAAGTGGGATTGGTGTACTGATCATTACCTGCAAGTATCATCAAGATTGGGTGAAAAAATGTTTGCTGAGATTTCAGGAAACTCGTAGTTTTACGGAAGCTTGGCAACCCCTTTCAATGAAAGTGATTCTCGTCAGTCTCTGCTTCGGGCTACTTCAATAGGACACAAACCATAGCGATAGAACTTGGAACTACATTATTGTGCCAAGTTTCAAAGAATTAGCACAAACCGTGTTTGATTAGAGTTCCAACTACATGTATCCATATAGGAGAAATCAGAGTGAAACCTAAACATGAAAACGGTTACTGAAAAGGAACGGTTTAACCTAGAAGAACGAAATTGGTGAGCCAAGTGGGATTGGTGTACTGATCATTACCTGCAAGTATCATCAAATTGGGCGAAAAAATGTTTGCTGAGATTTCAGGAAACTCGTAGTTTTTGGAAGCTTGGCAACCCCTTTCAATAAATGTGATTATCGTCAGTCTCTGCTGGGGCTACTTCAATAGGACACAAACCATAGCGATAGAAATTGGAACGACATTATTGTGCCAAGTTTCAAAGAGCTAGCACAAACCGTGTTTGATTTAGAGTTCCAACTACATGTATCCATATAGGAGAAAACAGAGTGAAACCTAAACATGAAAACGGTTACTGCAAAGGAACGGTTTAAACTATAAGAACGAAATTTGGTGAGCCAAGTGGGAATGGTGTACTGATCAGGACCTGCAAGTATCATCAAGATTGGGTGAAAAAATGTTTCTTGAGAATTCAGGAAACTCGTAGTTTTTTGGAAGCTTGGCAACCAGTTTCAATGAATGTGATTCTCGTCAGTCTCTGCGTGGGGCTACTTCAATAGGACACAAATCATAGTGATAGAACTAGGAACTACATTATTGTGCCAAGTTTCAAAGAGCTAGCACAACCCGTGTTTGATTTAGAGTTCCAACTACATGTATCCATATAGGAGAAAATAGAGTGAAACCTAAACATGAAAACGGTTACTGCAAAGGAACGGTTTAACCTAGAAGAACGAAATTTGGTGAGCCAAGTGGGATTGGTGTACTGATCATTACCTGGCAAGTATCATCAAGATTGGGTGAAAAAATGTTTGCTGAGATTTCAGGAAACTCGTAGTTTTTTGGAAGCTTGGCAACCCCTTTCAATGAATGTGATTCTCGTCAGTCTCTGCTTGGGGTTACTTCAATAGGACACAAACCATAGCGATAGAACTTGAAACTACATTATTGTGCCAGGTTTCAAATAGCTAGCACAAACCACGTTTGATTTAGAGTTCCAAATACATGTATCCATATAGGAGAAAACAGAGTGAAACCTAAACATGAAAACGGTAACTGCAAAGGAACGGTTTAACCTAGAAGAACGAAATTTGGTGAGCTAAGTGGGATTGGTGTACTGATCATTACCTGCAAGTATCATCAAGATTGGGTGAAAAAATGTTTGCTGAGATTTCAGGAAACTCGTAGTTTTTTGGAAGCTTGGCAACCAATTTCAATGAATGTGATTCTCGTCAGTCTCTGCTTGGGGCTACTTCAATAGGACACAAACCATAGCGATAGAACTTGGAACGACATTATTGTGCCAAGTTTCAAAGAGCTAGCACAAACCGTGTTTGATTTAGAGTTCCAACTACATGTATCCATATAGGAGAAAACAGAGTGAAACCTAAACATGAAAACGGTTACTGCAAAGGAACGGTTTAACCTAGAAGAACGAAATTTGGTGAGCCAAGTGGGAATGGTGTACTGATCATGACCTGCAAGTATCATCAAGATTGGGTGAAAAAATGTTTCTTGAGAATTCAGGAAACTCGTAGTTTTTTGGAAGCTTGGCAACCAGTTTCAATGAATGTGATTCCTCGTCAATCTCTGCTTGGGGCTACTTCAATATAACACAAATCATAGTGATAGAACTAGGAACTACATTATTGTGCCAAGGTTCAAAGAGCTAACACAAACCGTGTTTGATTTTGAGTTCCAACTACATGTATCCATATAGGAGAAAACAGAGTGAAACCTAAACATGAAAACGGTTACTGCAAAGGAACGGTTTAACCTAGAAGAACGAAATTTGGTGAGCCAAGTGGGATTGGTGTACTGATCATTACCTGCAAGTATCATCAAGATTGGGTGAAAAAATGTTTGCTGAGATTTCAGGAAACTCGTAGTTTTTTGGAAGCTTGGCAACCCTTTCAATGAATGTGATTCTCGTCAGTCTCTGCTTGGGGCTACTTCAATAGGACACAACCATAGCGATAGAATTTGAAACTACATTATTGTGCCAGGTTTCAAATAGCTAGCACAAACCACGTTTGATTTAGATTTCCAAATACATGTATCCATATATTAGAAAACAGAGTGAAACCTAAACATGAAAACGGTTACTGCAAAGGAACGGTTAACCTAGAAGAACGAAATTTGGTGAGCTAAGTGGGATTGGTGTACTGATCATGACCGCAAGTATCATCAAGATTGGGTGAAAAAATGTTTGCTGAGATTTCAGGAAACTCGTAGTTTTACGGAAGTTTGGCAACCCCTTTCAATGAAAGTGATTCTCGTCAGTCTCTGCTTCGGGCTACTTCAGTAGGACACAAACCATAGTGATAGAACTTGGAACTACATTATTGTGCCAAGTTTCAAAGAATTAGCACAAACCGTGTTTGTTTTAGAGTTCCAACTACATGTATCCACATAGGAGAAAACAGAGTGAAACCTAAACATGAAAACGGTTCCTGCAAAGGGAACGGTTTAACCTAGAAGAACGAAATTTGGTGAGTCAAGTGGGATTGGTGTACTGATCATGACCTGCAAGTATCATCAAGATTGGGTGAAAAAATGTTTGCTGAGATTTCAGGAAACTCATAGTTTTTTGGTAGCTTGGCAACCCCTTTCAATGAATGTGATTCTCGTCAGTCTCTGCTTGGGGTTACTTCAATAGGACACAAACCATAGTGATAGAACTAGGAACTACATTATTGTGCCAAGTTTCAAAGAGCTAGCACAAACCGTGTTTGATTTAGAGTTCCAACTACATGTATCCATATAGGAGAAAATAGAGTGAAACCTAAACATGAAAACGGTAACTGCAAAGGAACGGTTTAACCTAGAAGAACGAAATTTGGTGAGCTAAGTGGGATTGGTGTACTGATCATAACCTGCAAGTATCATCAAGATTGGGTGAAAAAATGTTTGCTGAGATATCAGGAAACTCGTAGTTTTACGGAAGCTTGGCAACCCCTTTCAATGAAAGTGATTCTCGTCAGTCTCTGCTTGCGGCTACTTCAATAGGACACAAATCATAGCCATAGAACTTGGAACTACATTATTGTGCCAAGTTTCAAAGAGCTAGCACAAACCGTGTTTGATTTAGAGTTCCAAGTACATTTATCAATATAGGAGAAAACAGAGTGAAACCTAAACATGAAAACGGTTACTGCAAAGGAACGGTTTAACCTAGAAGAACGAAATTTGGTGAGCCAAGTGGGATTGGTGTTCTGATCATTACCTGCAAGTATCATCAAGATTGGGTGAAAAAATGTTTGCTGAGATTTCAGGAAACTCGTAGTTTTACGGAAGTTTGGCAACCCCTTTCAATGAAAGTGATTCTCGTCAGTCTCTGCTTCGGGCTACTTCAGTAGGACACAAACCATAGCGATAGAACTTGGAACGATATTATGGTGCCAAGTTTCAAAGAGCTAGCACAAACCGTGTTTGATTTAGAGTTCCAACTACATGTATCCATATAGGAGAAAACAGAGTGAAACCTAAACATGAAAACGGTTACTGCAAAGGAACGGTTTAACCTAGAAGAACGAAATTTGGTGAGCCAAGTGGGATTGGTGTACTGATCATTACCTGCAAGTATCATCAAGATTGGGTGAAAAAATGTTTGCTGAGATTTCAGGAAACTCGTAGTTTTTTGGAAGCTTGGCAACCAGTTTCAATGAATGTGATTCTCGTCAATCTCTGCTTGGGGCTACTTCAATAGGACACAAATCATAGTGATAGAACTAGGAACTACATTATTGTGCCAAGTTTCAAAGAGCTAACACAAACCGTGTTTGATTTTGAGTTCCAACTACATGTATCCATATAGGAGAAAACAGAGTGAAACCTAAACATGAAAACGGTTACTGCAAAGGAACGGTTTAACCTAGAAGAACGAAATTTGGTGAGCCAAGTGGGATTGGTGTACTGATCATTACCTGC
The DNA here is from genome assembly GCF_045843805.1 of Urocitellus parryii. Classification (NCBI taxonomy): domain Eukaryota; kingdom Metazoa; phylum Chordata; class Mammalia; order Rodentia; family Sciuridae; genus Urocitellus; species Urocitellus parryii. Next base: position 18,818 of record NW_027553124.1, read on the forward strand.
AAGTATCATCAAGATTGGGTGAAAAAATGTTTGCTGAGATTTCAGGAAACTCGTAGTTTTTTGGAAGCTTGGCAACCCCTTTCAATGAATGTGATTCTCGTCAGTCTCTGCTTGGGGCTACTTCAATAGGACACAACCATAGCGATAGAACTTGAAACTACATTATTGTGCCAGGTTTCAAATAGCTAGCACAAACCACGTTTGATTTAGATTTCCAAATACATGTATCCATATATTAGAAAACAGAGTGAAACCAAAACATGAAAACGGTTACTGCAAAGGAACGGTTTAACCTAGAAGAACGAAATTTGGTGAGCTAAGTGGGATTGGTGTACTGATCATGACCTGCAAGTATCATCAAGATTGGGTGAAAAAATGTTTGCTGAGATTTCAGGAAACTCGTAGTTTTACGGAAGTTTGGCAACCCCTTTCAATGAAAGTGATTCTCGTCAGTCTCTGCTTCGGGCTACTTCAGTAGGACACAAACCATAGTGATAGAACTTGGAACTACATTATTGTGCCAAGTTTCAAAGAATTAGCACAAACCGTGTTTGTTTTAGAGTTCCAACTACATGTATCCATATAGGAGAAAACAGAGTGAAACCTAAACATGAAAACGGTTCCTGCAAAGGAACGGTTTAACCTAGAAGAACGAAATTTGGTGAGCCAAGTGGGATTGGTGTACTGATCATGACCTGCAAGTATCATCAAGATTGGGTGAAAAAATGTTTGCTGAGATTTCAGGAAACTCATAGTTTTTTGGAAGCTTGGCAACCCCTTTCAATGAATGTGATTCTCGTCAGTCTCTGCTTGGGGTTACTTCAATAGGACACAAACCATAGTGATAGAACTAGGAACTACATTATTGTGCCAAGTTTCAAAGAGCTAGCACAAACCGTGTTTGATTTAGAGTTCCAACTACATGTATCCATATAGGAGAAAATAGAGTGAAACCTAAACATGAAAACGGTTACTGCAAAGGAACGGTTTAACCTAGAAGAACGAAATTTGGTGAGCCAAGTGGGATTGGTGTACTGATCATAACCTGCAAGTATCATCAAGATTGGGTGAAAAAATGTTTGCTGAGATAACAGGAAACTCGTAGTTTTACGGAAGCTTGGCAACCCCTTTCAATGAAAGTGATTCTCGTCAGTCTCTGCTTGCGGCTACTTCAATAGGACACAAACCATAGCCATAGAACTTGGAACTACATTATTGTGCCAAGTTTCAAAGAGCTAGCACAAACCGTGTTTGATTTAGAGTTCCAAGTACATTTATCAATATAGGAGAAAACAGAGTGAAACCTAAACATGTAAACGGTTACTGCAAAGGAACGGTTTAACCTAGAAGAACGAAATTTGGTGAGCCAAGTGGGATTGGTGTTCTGATCATTACCTGCAAGTATCATCAAGATTGGGTGAAAAAATGTTTGCTGAGATTTCAGGAAACTCGTAGTTTTACGGAAGTTTGGCAACCCCTTTCAATGAAAGTGATTCTCGTCAGTCTCTGCTTCGGGCTACTTCAGTAGGACACAAACCATAGCGATAGAACTTGGAACGACATTATGGTGCCAAGTTTCAAAGAGCTAGCACAAACCGTGTTTGATTTAGAGTTCCAACTACATGTATCCATATAGGAGAAAACAGAGTGAAACCTAAACATGAAAACGGTTACTGCAAAGGAACGGTTTAACCTTGAAGAACGAAATTTGGTGAGCCATGGGGGATTGGATTACTGATCATTACCTGCAAGTATCATCATGATTGGTGAAAAAATGTTTCTTGAGAATTCAGGAAACTCGTAGTTTTTTGGAAGCTTGGCAACCCCTTTCAATGAAAGTGATTCTCGTCAGTCTCTGCTTGGGGCTACTTCAATAGGACACAATCCATAGCCATGGAACTTGGAACTACATTATTGTGCCAAGTTTCAAAGAGCTAGCACAAACCGTGTTTAATTTAGAGTTCCAACTACATGTATCCATATAGGAGAAAACAGAATGAAACCTAAACATGAAAACGGTTACTGCAAAGGAACGGTTTAACCTAGAAGAACGAAATTAGGTGAGCCAAGTGGGATTGGTGTACTGATCATTTCCTGCAAGTATCATCAAGATTGGGTGAAAAAATGTTTGCTGAGATTTCAGGAAACTCGTAATTTTACGGAAGTTTGGCAACATCTTTCAATGAAAGTGATTCTCGTCAGTCTCTGCTTCGGGCTACTTCAGTAGGACACAAACCATAGCCATAGAACTTGGAACTACATTATTGTGCCAAGTTTCAAAGAGCTAGCACAAACCGTGTTTGATTTAGAGTTCCAACTACATGTATCCTTATAGGAGAAAACAGAGTGAAACCTAAACATGAAAACGGTTACTGCAAAGGAACGGTTTAACCTAGAAGAACGAAATTTGGTGAGCCAAGTGGGATTGGATTACTGATCATTACCTGCAAGTATCATCAAGATTGGTGAAAAAAAGTTTGCTGAGATTTCAGGAAACTCGTAGTTTTTTTGGAAGCTTGGCAACCCCTTTCAATGAAAGTGATTCTCGTCAGTCTCTGCTTGGGGCTACTTCAATAGGACACAAACCATAGCCATAGACTTGTAACTACATTATTGTGCCAAGTTTCAAAGAGCTAGCACAAACTGTGTTTGATTTAGAGTTCCAACTACATGTATCCATATAGGAGAAAACAGAGTGAAACCTAAACATGAAAACGGTTACTGCAAAGGAACGGTTTAACCTAGAAGAACGAAATTTGGTGAGCCAAGTGGGATTGGTGTACTGATCATTACCTGCAAGTATCATCAAGATTGGGTGAAAAAATGTTTGCTGAGATTTCAGGAAACTCGTAGTTTTTTTGGAAGCTTGGCAACCAATTTCAATGAATGTGATTCTCGTCAGTCTCTGCTTGGGGCTACTTCAATAGGACACAAACCATAGCCATAGAACTTGGAACTACATTATTGTGCCAAGTTTCAAAGAGCTAGCACAAACCGTGTTTGATTTAGAGTTCCAACTACATGTATCCATATAGGAGAAAACAGAGTGAAACCTAAACATGAAAACGGTTACTGCAAAGGAACGGTTTAACCTAGAAGAACGAAATTTGGTGAGCCAAGTGGGATTGGTGTACTGATCATTACCTGCAAGTATCATCAAGATTGGGTGAAAAAATGTTTGCTGAGATTTCAGGAAACTCGTAGTTTTTTGGAAGCTTGGCAACCCCTTTCAATGAATGTGATTCTCGTCAGTCTCTGCTTCGGGCTACTTCAATAGGACACAAACCATAGCGATAGAACTTGGAACTACATTATTGTGCCAAGTTTCAAAGAGCTAGCACAAACCGCGTTTGATTTAGAGTTCCAACTACATGTATCCATAAAAAGAGAAAACAGAGTGAAACCTAAATATGAAAATGGTTACAGCAAAGGAACGGTTTAACCTAGAAGAACGAAATTTGGTGAGCCAAGTGGGATTGGTGTACTGATCATTACCTGCAAGTATCATCAAGATTGGGTGAAAAAATGTTTGCTGAGATTTCAGGAAACTCGTAGTTTTTTGGAAGCTTGGCAACCCCTTTCAATGAAAGTGATTCTCGTCAGTCTCTGCTTGGGGCTACTTCAATAGGACACAATCCATAGCCATGGAACTTGGAACTACATTATTGTGCCAAGTTTCAAAGAGCTAGCACAAACCGTGTTTGATTTAGAGTTCCAATTACATGTATCCATATAGGAGAAAACAGAGTGAAACCTAAACATGAAAACGGTTACTGCAAAGGAACGGTTTAACCTAGAAGAACGAAATTAGGTGAGCCAAGTGGGATTGGTGTACTGATCATTACCTGCAAGTATCATCAAGATTGGGTGAAAAAATGTTTGCTGAGATTTCAGGAAACTCGTAGTTTTACGGAAGCTTGGCAACCCCTTTCAATGAAAGTGATTCTCGTCAGTCTCTGCTTGGGGCTACTTCAATAGGACACAAACCATAGCCATAGAACTTGGAACTACATTATTGTGCCAAGTTTCAAAGAATTAGCACAAACCGTGTTTGATTTAGAGTTCCAACTACATGTATCCATATAGGATAAATCAGAGTGAAACCTAAACATGAAAACGGTTACTGCAAAGGAACGGTTTAACCTAGAAGAACGAAATTTGGTGAGCCAAGTGGGATTGGTGTACAGATCATTACCTGCAAGTATCATCAAGACTGGTGAAAAAATGTTTGCTGAGATTTCAGGAAACTCGTAGATTTTGGAAGCTTGGCAACCCCTTTCAATGAAAGTGATTCTCGTCAGTCTCTGCTTGGGGCTACTTCAATAGGACACAAACCAGAGCCATAGACTTGTAACTACATTATTGTGCCAAGTTTCAAAGAGCTAGCACAAACCGTGTTTGATTTAGAGTTCCAACTACATGTATCCATATAGGATGAATCAGAGTGAAACCTAAACACGAAAACGGTTACTGAAAAGGAACGGTTTAACCTAGAAGAACGAAATTTGGTGAGCCAAGTGGGATTGGTGTACGGATCATTACCTGCAAGTATCATCAAGATTGGGTGAAAAAATGTTTGCTGAGATTTCAGGAAACTCGTAGTTTTACGGACGTTTGGCAACATCTTTCAATGAAAGTGATTCTCGTCAGTCTCTGCTTCGGGCTACTTCAGTAGGACACAAACCATAGCGATAGAACTTGGAACTACATTATTGTGCCAAGTTTCAAAATATTAGCACAAACCGTGTTTGATTTAGAGTTCCAACTACATGTATCCATATAGGAGAAAACAGAGTGAAACCTAAACATGAAAACGGTTCCTGCAAAGGAACGGTTTAACCTAGAAGAACGAAATTTGGTGAGCCAAGTGGGATTGGATTACTGATCATTACCTGCAAGTATCATCAAGATTGGTGAAAAAATGTTTGCTGAGATTTCAGGAAACTCGTAGTTTTTTTGGAAGCTTGGCAACCCCTTTCAATGAAAGTGATTCTCGTCAGTCTCTGCTTGGGGCTACTTCAATAGGACACAAACCATAGCCATAGACTTGTAACTACATTATTGTGCCAAGTTTCAAAGAGCTAGCACAAACCGTGTTTGATTTAGAGTTCCAACTACATGTATCCATATAGGAGAAAACAGAGTGAAACCTAAACATGAAATCGGTTACTGCAAAGGAACGGTTTAACCTAGAAGAACGAAATTTGCTGACCCAAGTGGGATTGGATTACTGATCATGAACTGTAAGTATCATCAAGATTGGGTGAAAAAATGTTTCTTGAGAATTCAGGAAACTCGTAGTTTTTTGGAAGCTTGGCAACCAATTTCAATGAATGTGATTCTCGTCAGTCTCTGCTTGGTGCTACTTCAATAGGACACAAACCATAGCCATAGAACTTGGAACTACATTATTGTGCCAAGTTTCAAAGAGCCAGCACAAACCGTGTTTGATTTAGAGTTCCAACTACATGTATCCATATAGGAGAAAACAGAGTGAAACCTAAACATGAAAACGGTTACTGCAAAGGAACGGTTTAACCTAGAAGAACGAAATTTGGTGAGCCAAGTGGCATTGGTGTACTGATCATTACCTGCAAGTATCATCAAGATTGGGTGAAAAAATGTTTGCTGAGATTTCAGGAAACTCGTAGTTTTTTGGAAGCTTGGCAACCCCTTTCAATGAATGTGATTCTCGTCAGTCTCTGCTTCGGGCTACTTCAATAGGACACAAACCATAGCGATAGAACTTGGAACTACATTATTGTGCCAAGTTTCAAAGAGCTAGCACAAACCGCGTTTGATTAAGAGTTCCAACTACATGTATCCATAAAAGAGAAAACAGAGTGAAACCTAAACATGAAAACGGTTACTGCAAAGGAACGGTTTAACCTAGAAGAAGGAAATTTGGTGAGCCAAGTGGGATTGGTGTACTGATCATTACCTGCAAGTATCATCAAGATTGGGTGAAAAAATGTTTGCTGAGATTTCAGGAAACTCGTAGTTTTTTGGATGCTTGGCAATCAATTTCAATGTATGTGATTCTCGTCAGTCTCTGCTTGGGGCTACTTCAATAGGACACAAACCATAGCCATAGAACTTGGAACTACATTATTGTGCCAAGTTTCAAAGAGCTAGCACAAACCGTGTTAGATTTAGAGTTCCAAGTACATTTATCCATATAGGAGAAAACAGAGTGAAACCTAAACATGAAAACGGTTACTGCAAAGGAACGGTTTAACCTAGAAGAACGAAATTTGGTGAGCCAAGTGGGATTGGTGTACTGATCATTACCTGCAGGTATCATCAAGATTGGGTGAAAAAAATGTTTGCTGAGATTTCAGGAAACTCGTAGTTTTTTGGAAGCTTGGCAACCCCTTTCAATGAAAGTGATTCTCGTCAGTCTCTGCTTCGGGCCACTTCAGTAGGACACAAACCATAGCGATAGAACTTGGAACTACATTATTGTGCCAAGTTTCAAAGAATTAGCACAAACCGTGTTTGATTTAGAGTTCCTACTACATGTATCCATATAGGAGAAAACACAGTGAAACCTAAACATGAAAACGGTTCCTGCAAAGGAACGGTTTAACCTAGAAGAACGAAATTTGGTGAGCCATGGGGGATTGGATTACTGATAATTACCTGCAAGTATCATCAAGATTGGTGAAAAAATGTTTGCTGAGATTTCAGGAAACTCGTAGTTTTTTGGAAGCTTGGCAACCCCTTTCAATGAAAGTGATTCTCGTCAGTCTCTGCTTGGGGCTACTTCAATAGGACAAAACCATAGCCATGGAACTTGGAACTACATTATTGTGCCAAGTTTCAGAGAGCTAGCACAAACCGTGTTTGATTTAGAGTTCCAACTACATGTATCCATATAAGAGAAAACAGAGTGAAACCTAAACATGAAAACGGTTACTGCAAAGGAACGGTTTAACCTAGAAGAACGAAATTAGGTGAGACATGTGGGATTGGTGTACTGATCGTTACCTGCAAGTATCATCAAGATTGGGTGAAAAAATGTTTGCTGAGATTTCAGGAAACTCGTAGTTTTACGGAAGCTTGGCAACCCCTTTCAATGAAAGTGATTCTCGTCAGTCTCTGCTTCGGGCTACTTCAATAGGACACAAACCATAGCGAAAGAACTTGGAACTACATTATTGTGCCAAGTTTCAAAGAATTACCACAAACCGTGTTTGATTTAGAGTTCCAACTACATGTATCCATATAGGATAAATCAGAGTGAAACCTAAACATGAAAACGGTTACTGAAAAGGAACGGTTTAACCTAGAAGAACGAAATTTGGTGAGCCAAGTGGGATTGGTGTACGGATCATTACCTGCAAGTATCATCAAGATTGGGTGAAAAAATGTTTGCTGAGATTTCAGGAAACTCGTAGTTTTACGGAAGTTTGGCAACATCTTTCAATGAAAGTGATTCTCGTCAGTCTCTGCTTCGGGCTACTTCAGTAGGACACAAACCATAGCGATAGAACTTGGAACTACATTATTGTGCCAAGTTTCAAAGAATTAGCACAAACCGTGTTTGATTTAGAGTTCCAACTACATGTATCCATATAGGAGAAAACAGAGTGAAACCTAAACATGAAAACGGTTCCTGCAAAGGAACGGTTTAACCTAGAAGAACGAAATTTGGTGAGCCAAGTGGGATTGGATTACTGATCATTACCTGCAAGTATCATCAAGATTGGTGAAAAAATGTTTGCTGAGATTTCAGGAAACTCGTAGTTTTTTTGGAAGCTTGGCAACCCCTTTCAATGAATGTGATTCTCGTCAGTCTCTGCTTGGGGCTACTTCAATAGGACACAAACCATAGCCATAGACTTGTAACTACATTATTGTGCCAAGTTTCAAAGAGTTAGCACAAACCGTGTTTGATTTAGAGTTCCAACTACATGTATCCATATAGGAGAAAACAGAGTGAAACCTAAACATGAAAACGGTTACTGCAAAGGAACGGTTTAACATATAAGAACGAAATTTGGTGAGCCAAGTGGGAATGGTGTACTGATCATGACCTGCAAGTATCATCAAGATTGGGTGAAAAAATGTTTGTTGAGAAATCAGGAAACTCGTAGTTTTTTGGAAGCTTGGCAACCAGTATCAATGAATGTGATTCTCGTCAGTCTCTGCTTGGGGCTTCTTCAATAGGACACAAACCATAGTGATAGAACTAGGAACTACATTATTGTGCCAAGTTTCAAAGAGCTAGCACAACCCGTGTTTGATTTAGAGTTCCAACTACATGTATCCACATAGGAGAAAATAGAGTGAAACCTAAACATGAAAACGGTTACTGCAAAGGAACGGTTTAACCTAGAAGAACGAAATTTGGTGAGCCAAGTGGGATTGGTGTACTGATCATTACCTGCAAGTATCATCAAGATTGGGTGAAAAAATGTTTGCTGAGATTTCAGGAAACTCGTAGTTTTACGGAAGCTTGGCAACCCCTTTCAATGAAAGTGATTCTCGTCAGTCTCTGCTTGGGGCTACTTCAATAGGACACAAACCATAGCGATAGAACTTGGAACTACATTATTGTGCCAAGTTTCCAAGAGCTAACACAAACCGTGTTTGATTTAGAGTTCCAACTACATGTATCCATATAGGAGAAAACAGAGTGAAACCTAAACATGAAAACGGTTACTGCAAAGGAACGGTTTAACCTAGAAGAACGAAATTTGGTGAGCCAAGTGGGATTGGTGTACTGATCATTACCTGCAAGTATCATCAAGATTGGGTGAAAAAATGTTTGCTGAGATTTCAGGAAACTCGTAGTTTTTTGGAAGCTTGGCAACCAATTTCAATGAATGTGATTCTCGTCAGTCTCTGCTTGGGGCTACTTCAATAGGACACAAACGATAGCCATAGAACTTGGAACTACATTATTGTGCCAAGTTTCAAAGAGCTAGCACAAACCGTGTTTGACTTAGAGTTCCAACTACATGTATCCATATAGGAGAAAACAGAGTGAAACCTATACATGTAAAAGGTTACTGCAAAGGAACGGTTTAACCTAGAAGAACGAAATTTGGTGAGCCAAGTGGGATTGGTGTACTGATCATTACGTGCAAGTATCATCAAGATTGGGTGAAAAAATGTTTGCTGAGATTTCAGGAAACTCGTAGTTTTTTGGATGCTTGGCAACCAATTTCAATGAATGTGATTCTCGTCAGTCTCTGCTTGGGGCTACTTCAATAGGACACAAACCATAGCCATAGAACTTGGAACTACATTATTGTGCCAAGTTTCAAAGAGCTAGCACAAACCGTGTTTGATTTAGAGTTCCAAGTACATTTATCCATATAGGAGAAAACAGAGTGAAACCTAAACATGAAAACGGTTACTGCAAAGGAACGGTTTAACCTAGAAGAACGAAATTTGGTGAGCCAAGTGGGATTGGTGTACTGATCATTACCTGCAAGTATCATCAAGATTGGGCGAAAAAATGTTTGCTGAGATTTCAGGAAACTCGTAGTTTTTTGGAAGCGTGGCACCCCCTTTCAATAAATGTGATTATCGTCAGTCTCTGCTTGGGGCTACTTCAATAGGACACAAACTATAGCGATAGAACTTGGAACGACATTATTGTGCCAAGTTTCAAAGAGCTAGCACAAACCGTGTTTGATTTAGAGTTCCAATTACATGTATCCATATAGGAGAAAACAGAGTGAAACCTAAACATGAAAACGGTTACTGCAAAGGAACGGTTTAACCTATAAGAACGAAATTTGGTGAGCCAAGTGGGAATGGTGTACTGATCATGACCTGCAAGTATCATCAAGATTGGGTGAAAAAATGTTTTTTGAGAATTCAGGAAAATCGTAGTTTTTTGGAAGCTTGGCAACCAGTATCAATGAATGTGATTCTCGTCAGTCTCTGCTTGGGGCTACTTCAATAGGACACAAACCATAGTGATAGAACTAGGAACTACATTATTGTGCCAAGTTTCAAAGAGCTAGCACAACCCGTGTTTGATTTAGAGTTCCAACTACATGTATCCACATAGGAGAAAATAGAGTGAAACCTAAACATGAAAACGGTTACTGCAAAGGAACGGTTTAACCTAGAAGAACGAAATTTGGTGAGCCAAGTGGGATTGGTGTACTGATCATTACCTGCAAGTATCATCAAGATTGGGTGAAAAAATGTTTGCTGAGATTTCAGGAAACTCGTAGTTTTACGGAAGCTTGGCAACCCCTTTCAATGAAAGTGATTCTCGTCAGTCTCTGCTTGGGGCTACTTCAATAGGACACAAACCATAGCGATAGAACTTGGAACTACATTATTGTGCCAAGTTTCAAAGAGCTAACACAAACCGTGTTTGATTTAGAGTTCCAACTACATGTATCCATATAGGAGAAAACAGAGTGAAACCTAAACATGAAAACGGTTACTGCAAAGGAACGGTTTAACCTAGAAGAACGAAATTTGGTGAGCCAAGTGGGATTGGTGTACTGATCATTACCTGCAAGTATCATCAAGATTTTGTGAAAAAATGTTTGCTGAGATTTCAGGAAACTCGTAGTTTTTTGGAAGCTTGGCAACCCCTTTCAATGAATGTGATTCTCGTCAGTCTCTGCTTCGGGCTACTTCAATAGGACACAAACCATAGCGATAGAACTAGGAACTACATTATTGTGCCAAGTTTCAAAGAGCTAGCCCAAACCGTGTTTGATTTAGAGTTCCAAATACATGTATCCATATAGGAGAAAACAGAGTGAAACCTCAACATGAAAACGGTTACTGCAAAGGAACGGTTTAACCTAGAAGAACGAAATTTGGTGAGCCAAGTGGGATTGGTGTACTGATCATTACCTGCAAGTATCATCAAGATTGGGTGAAAAAATGTTTGCTGAGATTTCAGGAAACTCGTAGTTTTTTGGAAGCTTGGCAACCAATTTCAATGAATGTGATTCTCGTCAGTCTCTGCTTGGGGCTACTTCAATAGGACACAAACCATAGCCATAGAACTTGGAACTACATTATTGTGCCAAGTTTCAAAGAGCTAGCACAAACCGTGTTTGACTTAGAGTTCCAACGACATGTATCCATATAATAGAAAACAGAGTGAAACCTATACATGTAAACGGTTACTGCAAAGGAACGGTTTAACCTACAAGAACGAAATTTGGTGAGCCAAGTGGGATTGGTGTACTGATCATTACCTGCAAGTATCATCAAGATTGGGTGAAAAAATGTTTACTGAGATTTCAGGAAACTCGTAGTTTTTTGGATGCTTGGCAACCAATTTCAATGAATGTGATTCTCGTCAGTCTCTGCTTGGGGCTACTTCAATAGGACACAAACCATAGCCATAGAACTTGGAACTACATTATTGTGCCAAGTTTCAAAGAGCTAGCACAAACCGTGTTTGATTTAGAGTTCCAAGTACATTTATCCATATAGGAGAAAACAGAGTGAAACCTAAACATGAAAACGGTTACTGTAAAGGAACGGTTTAACCTAGAATAACGAAATTTGGTGAGCCAAGTGTGATTGGATTACTGATCATTACCTGCAAGTATCATCAAAATTGGTGAAAAAATGTTTGTTGAGATATCAGGAAACTCGTACTTTTTTTGGAAGCTTGGCAACCCCTTTCAATGAAAGTGATTCTCGTCAGTCTCTGCTTGCGGCTACTTCAATAGGACACAAACCATAGCCATAGAACTTGGAACTACATTATTGTGCCAAGTTTCAAACAGCTAGCACAAACCGTGTTTGATTTAGAGTTCCAACTACATGTATCCATATAGGAGAAAACAGAGTGAAACCTAAACATGAAAACGGTTACTGCAAAGGAACGGTTTAACCTAGAAGAACGAAATTTGGTGAGCCAAGTGGGATTGGTGTACTGATCATGACCTGCAAGTATCATCAAGATTGGGTGAAAAAATGTTTACTGAGATTTCAGGAAACTCATAGTTTTATGGAAGCTTGACAACCCCTTTCAATGAATGTGATTCTCGTCAGTCTCTGCTTGGGGATACTTCAATAGGACACAAACCATAGTGATAGAACTAGGAACTACATTATTGTGCCAAGTTTCAAAGAGCTAGCACAAACCGTGTTTGATTTAGAGTTCCAACTACATGTATCCATATAGGAGAAAGTAGAGTGAAACCTTAACATGAAAATGGTTACTGCAAAGGAACGGTTTAACCTAGAAGAACGAAATTTGGTGAGCCAAGTGGGATTGGTGTACTGATCATTACCTGCAAGTATCATCAAGATTGGGTGAAAAAATGTTTTTTGAGATTTCAGGAAACTCGTAGTTTTACGGTAGCTTGGCAGCACCTTTCAATGAAAGTGATTCTCGTCAGTCTCTGCTTGGGGCTACTTCAATAGGACACAAACCATAGCCATAGAACTTGGAAGTACTTTATTGTGCCAAGTTTCAAAGAGCTAGCACAAACCGTGTTTGATTTAGAGTTCCAACTACATGTATCCATATAGGAGAAAACAGAGTGAAACCTAAACATGAAAACGGTTACTGCAAAGGAACGGTTTAACCTAGAAGAACGAAATTTGGTGAGCCAAGTGGGAATGGATTACTGATCATTACCTGCAAGTATCATCAAGATTGGTGAAAAAATGTTTGGTGAGATTTCAGGAAACTCGTAGTTTTTTTGGAAGCTTGGCAACCCCTTTCAATGAAAGTGATTCTCGTCAGTCTCTGCTTGCGGCAACTTCAATAGGACACAAACCATAGCCATAGAACTTGGAACTACATTATTGTGCCAAGTTTCAAAGAGCTAGCACAAACCGTGTTTGATTTAGAGTTCCAACTACATGTATCCATATAGGAGAAAACAGAGTGAAACCTAAACATGAAAACGGTTACTGCAAAGGAACTGTTTAACCTAGGAGAACGAAATTTGGTGAGCCAAGTGGGATTGGTGTACTGATCATTACCTGCAAGTATCATCAAGATTGGGTGAAAAAATGTTTGCTGAGATTTCAGGAAACTCGTAGTTTTTTGGAAGCTTGGCAACCAATTTCAATGAATGTGATTCTCGTCAGTCTCTGCTTGGGGCTACTTCAATAGGACACAAACCATAGCCATAGAACTTGGAACTACATTATTGTGCCAAGGTTCAAAGAGCTAGCACAAACCGTGTTTGATTTAGAGTTCCAACTACATGTATCCATATAGGAGAAAACAGAGTGAAACCTAAACATGAAAACGGTTACTGCAAAGGAACGGTTTAACCTAGAAGAACGAAATTTGGTGAGCCAAGTGGGATTAGTGTACTGATCATTACCTGCAAGTGTCATCAAGATTGGGTGAAAAAATGTTTGCTGAGATTTCAGGAAACTCGTAGTTTTACGGAAGCTTGGCAACCCCTTTCAATGAAAGTGATTCTCGTCAGTCTCTGCTTCGGGCTGCTCCAATAGGACACAAACCATAGCGATAGAACTTGGAACTACATTATTGTGCCAAGTTTCAAAGAATTAGCACAAACCGTGTTTGATTTAGAGTTCCAACTACATGTATCCATATAGGAGAAATCAGAGTGAAACCTAAACATGAAAACGGTTACTGCAAAGGAACGGTTTAACCTAGAAGAACGAAATTTGGTGAGCCAAGTGGGATTGGTGTACGGATCATTACCTGCAAGTATCATCAAGATTGGGTGAAAAAATGTTTGCTGAGATTTCAGGAAACTCGTAGTTTTACGGAAGTTTGGCAACATCTTTCAATGAAAGTGATTCTCGTCAGTCTCTGCTTCGAGCTACTTCAGTAGGACACAAACCATAGCAATAGAACTTGGAACTACATTATTGTGCCAAGTTTCAAAGAATTAGCACAAACCGTGTTTGATTTAGAGTTCCAACTACATGTATCCATATAGGAGAAAACAGAGTGAAACCTAAACATGAAAACGGTTACTGCAAAGGAACGGTTTAACCTAGAAGAACGAAATTTGGTGAGCCAAGTGGGATTGGATTACTGATCATTACCTGCAAGTATCATCAAGATTGGTGAAAAAATGTTTGCTGAGATTTCAGGAAACTCGTAGTTTTTTGGAAGCTTGGCAACCCCTTTCAATGAAAGTGATTCTCGTCAGTCTCTGCTTGGGGCTACTTCAAAAGGACACAAACCATAGCGATAGAACTTGGAACTACATTATCGTGCCAAGTTTCAAAGAGCTAGCACAAATCGTGTTTGATTTAGAGTTCCAACTACATGTATCCATATAGGAGAAAACAGAGTGAAACCTAAACATGAAAACGGTTACTGTAAAGGAACGGTTTAACCTAGAATAACGAAATTTGGTGAGCCAAGTGTGATTGGATTACTGATCATTACCTGCAAGTATCATCAAGATTGGGTGAAAAAATGTTTGCTGAGATTTCAGGAAACTCGTAGTTTTACGGAAGCTTGGCAACCCCTTTCAATGAAAGTGATTCTCGTCAGTCTCTGCTTCGGGCTGCTTCAATAGGACACAAACCATAGCGATAGAACTTGGAACTACATTATTGTGCCAAGTTTCAAAGAGCTAGCACAAACCGTGTTTGATTTAGAGTTCCAACTACATGTATCCATATAGGAGAAAATAGAGTGAAACCTAAACATGAAAACGGTTACTGCAAAGGAACGGTTTAACCTAGAAGAACGAAATTTGGTGAGCCAAGTGGGATTGCTGTACTGATCATTTCCTGCAAGTCTCATCAAGATTGGGTGAAAAAATGTTTGCTGAGATTTCAGGAAACTCGTAGTTTTACGGAAGCTTGGCAACCCCTTTCAATGAAAGTGATTCTCGTCAGTCTCTGCTTGGGGCTACTTCAATAGGACACAAACCATAGCCATAGAACTTGGAACTACATTATTGTGCCAAGTTTCAAAGAGCTAGCACAAACCGTGTTTGATTTAGAGTTCCAACTACATGTATCCATATAGGAGAAAACAGAGTGAAACCTAAACATGAAAACGGTTACTGCAAAGGAACGGTTTAACCTAGAAGAACGAAATTTGGTGAGCCAAGTGCGATTGGATTACTGATCATTACCTGCAAGTATCATTAAGATTGGTGAAAAAATGTTTGCTGAGATTTCAGGAAACTCGTAGTTTTTTGGAAGCTTGGCAACCCCTTTCAATGAAAGTGATTCTCGTCAGTCTCTGCTTGGGGCTACTTCAATAGGACACAAACCATAGCCATAGAACTTGGAACTACATTATTGTGCCAAGTTTCAAAGAGCAGGCACAAACCGTGTTTGATTTAGAGTTCCAACTACATGTATCCATATAGGAGAAAACAGAGTGAAACCTAAACATGAAAACGGTTACTGCAAAGGAACGGTTTAACCTAGAAGAACGAAATTAGGTGAGCCAAGTGGGATTGGTGTACTGATCATTACCTGCAAGTATCATCAAGATTGGGTGAAAAAATGTTTGGTGAGAATTCAGGAAACTCGTAGTTTTTTGGAAGCTTGGCAACCCCTTTCAATGAAAGTGATTCTCGTCAGTCTCTGCTTGGGGCTACTTCAATAGGACACAAACCATAGCCATAGAACTTGGAACTACATTATTGTGCCAAGTTTCAAAGAGCTAGCACAAACCGTGTTTGATTTAGAGTTCCAACTACATGTATCCATATAGGAGAAAACAGAGTGAAACCTAAACCTGAAAACGGTTACTGCAAAGGAACGGTTTAACCTAGAAGAACGAAATTTGGTGAGCCAAGTGGGATTGGTGTACTGATCATTACCTGCAAGTATCATCAAGATTGGGTGAAAAAATGTTTGCTGAGATTTCAGGAAACTCGTAGTTTTACGGAAGCTTGGCAACCCCTTTCAATGAAAGTGATTCTACTCAGTCTCTGCTTCGGGCTACTTCAATAGGACACAAACCATAGCCATAGAACTTGGAACTACATTATTGTGCCAAGTTTCAAAGAGCTAGCACAAACCGTGTTTGATTTAGAGTTCCAACTACATGTATCCATATAGGAGAAAACAGAGTGAAACCTAAACATGAAAACGGTTACTGCAAAGGAACGGTTTAACCTAGAAGAACGAAATTTGGTGAGCCAAGTGGGATTGGTGTACTGATCATGACCTGCAAGTATCATCAAGATTGGGTGAAAAAAATGTTTGCTGAGATTTCAGGAAACTCATAGTTTTTTGGAAGCTTGGCAACCCCTTTCAATGAATGTGATTCTCGTCAGTCTCTGCTTGGGGATACTTCAATAGGACACAAACCATAGTGATAGAACTTGGAACTACATTATTGTGCCAAGTTTCAAAGAGCTAGCACAAACCGTGTTTGATTTAGAGTTCCAACTACATGTATCCATATAGGAGAAAATAGAGTGAAACCTAAACATGAAAACGGTTACTGCAAAGGAACGGTTTAACCTAGAAGAACGAAATTTGGTGAGCCAAGTGGGATTGCTGTACTGATCATTTCCTGCAAGTCTCATCAAGATTGGGTGAAAAAATGTTTGCTGAGATTTCAGGAAACTCGTAGTTTTACGGAAGCTTGGCAACCCCTACAATGAAAGTGATTCTCGTCAGTCTCTGCTTTTGGCTACTTCAATAGGACACAAACCATAGCCATAGAACTTGGAACTACATTATTGTGCCAAGTTTCAAAGAGCTAGCACAAACCGTGTTTGATTTAGAGTTCCAACTACATGTATCCATATAGGAGAAAACAGAGTGAAACCTAAACATGAAAACGGTTACTGCAAAGGAACGGTTTAACCTAGAAGAACGAAATTTGGTGAGCCAAGTGCGATTGGATTACTGATCATTACCTGCAAGTATCATCAAGATTGGTGAAAAAATGTTTGCTGAGATTTCAGGAAACTCGTAGTTTTTTGGAAGCTTGGCAACCCCTTTCAATGAAAGTGATTCTCGTCAGTCTCTGCTTGGGGCTACTTCAATAGGACACAAACCATAGCCATAGAACTTGGAACTACATTATTGTGCCAAGTTTCAAAGAGCAGGCACAAACCGTGTTTGATTTAGAGTTCCAACTACATGTATCCATATAGGAGAAAACAGAGTGAAACCTAAACATGAAAACGGTTACTGCAAAGGAACGGTTTAACCTAGAAGAACGAAATTAGGTGAGCCAAGTGGGATTGGTGTACTGATCATTACCTGCAAGTATCATCAAGATTGGGTGAAAAAATGTTTGGTGAGAATTCAGGAAACTCGTAGTTTTTTGGAAGCTTGGCAACCCCTTTCAATGAAAGTGATACTCGTAAGTCTCTGCTTGTGGCTACTTCAATAGGACACAAACCATAGCCATAGAACTTGGAACTACATTATTGTGCCAAGTTTCAAAGAGCTAGCACAAACCGTGTTTGATTTAGAGTTCCAACTACATGTATCCATATAGGAGAAAACAGAGTGAAACCTAAACATGAAAACGGTTACTGCAAAGGAACGGTTTAACCTAGAAGAACGAAATTTGGTGAGCCAAGTGGGATTGGTGTACTGATCATTACCTGCAAGTATCATCAAGATTGGGTGAAAAAATGTTTGCTGAGATTTCAGGAAACTCGTAGTTTTACGGAAGCTTGGCAACCCCTTTCAATGAAAGTGATTCTACTCAGTCTCTGCTTCGGGCTACTTCAATAGGACACAAACCATAGCCATAGAACTTGGAACTACATTATTTTGCCAAGTTTCAAAGAGCTAGCACAAACCGTGTTTGATTTAGAGTTCCAACTACATGTATCCATATAGGAGAAAACAGAGTGAAACCTAAACATGAAAACGGTTCCTGCAAAGGAACGGTTTAACCTAGAAGAACGAAATTTGGTGAGCCAAGTGGGATTGGTGTACTGATCATTACCTGCAAGTATCATCAAGATTGGGTGAAAAAATGTTTGCTGAGATTTCAGGAAACTCGTAGTTTTACGGAAGCTTGGCAACCCCTTTCAATGAAAGTGATTCTACTCAGTCTCTGCTTCGGGCTACTTCAATAGGACACAAACCATAGCCATAGAACTTGGATCTACATTATTGTGCCAAGTTTCAAAGAGCTAGCACAAACCGTGTTTGATTTAGAGTTCCAACTACATGTATCCATATAGGAGAAAACAGAGTGAAACCTAAACATGAAAACGGTTACTGCAAAGGAACGGTTTAACCTAGAAGAACGAAATTTGGTGAGCCAAGTGGGATTGGTGTACTGATCATGACCTGCAAGTATCATCAAGATTGGGTGAAAAAAATGTTTGCTGAGATTTCAGGAAACTCATAGTTTTTTGGAAGCTTGGCAACCCCTTTCAATGAATGTGATTCTCGTCAGTCTCTGCTTGGGGATACTTCAATAGGACACAAACCATAGTGATAGAACTTGGAACTACATTATTGTGCCAAGTTTCAAAGAGCTAGCACAAACCGTGTTTGATTTAGAGTTCCAACTACATGTATCCATATAGGAGAAAATAGAGTGAAACCTAAACATGAAAACGGTTACTGCAAAGGAACGGTTTAACCTAGAAGAACGAAATTTGGTGAGCCAAGTGGGATTGCTGTACTGATCATTTCCTGCAAGTATCATCAAGATTGGGTGAAAAAATGTTTGCTGAGATTTCAGGAAACTCGTAGATTTACGGAAGCTTGGCAACCCCTTTCAATGAAAGTGATTCTCGTCAGTCTCTGCTTGGGGCTACTTCAATAGGACACAAACGATAGCCATAGAACTTGGAACTGCATTATTGTGCCAAGTTTTAAAGAGCTAGCACAAACCGTGTTTGATTTAGAGTTCCAACTACATGTATCCATATAGGAGAAAACAGAGTGAAACCTAAACATGAAAACGGTTACTGCAAAGGAACGGTTTAACCTAGAAGAACGAAATTTGGTGAGCCAAGTGGGATTGGATTACTGATCACTACCTGCAAGTATCATCAAGATTGGTGAAAAAATGTTTGCTGAGATTTCAGGAAACTCGTAGTTTTTTGGAAGCTTGGCAACCCCTTTCAATGAAAGTGATTCTCGTTAGTCTCTGCTTCGGGCTACTTCAATAGGACACAAAACATAGCCATAGAACTTGGAAATACATTATTGTGCCAAGTTTCAAAGAGCTAGCACAAACCGTGTTTGATTTAGAGTTCCAACTACATGTATCCATATAGGAGAAAACAGAGTGAAACCTAAACATGAAAACGGTTACTGCAAAGGAACGGTTTAACCTAGAAGAACGAAATTAGGTGAGCCAAGTGGGATTGGTGTACTGATCATTACCTGCAAGTATCATCAAGATTGGGTGAAAAAATGTTTGGTGAGAATTCAGGAAACTCGTAGTTTTTTGGAAGCTTGGCAACCCCTTTCAATGAAAGTGATTCTCGTCAGTCTCTGCTTGGGGCTACTTCAATAGGACACAAACCATAGCCATAGAACTTGGAACTACATTATTGTGCCAAGTTTCAAAGAGCTAGCACAAACCGTGTTTGATTTAGAGTTCCAACTACATGTATCCATATAGGAGAAAACAGAGTGAAACCTCAACATGAAAACGGTTACTGCAAAGGAACGGTTTAACCTAGAAGAACGAAATTTGGTGAGCCAAGTGGGATTGGTGTACTGATCATTACCTGCAAGTATCATCAAGATTGGGTGAAAAAATGTTTGCTGAGATTTCAGGAAACTCGTAGTTTTACGGAAGCTTGGCAACCCCTTTCAATGAAAGTGATTCTACTCAGTCTCTGCTTCGGGCTACTTCAATAGGACACAAACCATAGCCATAGAACTTGGAACTACATTATTGTGCCAAGTTTCAAAGAGCTAGCACAAACCGTGTTTGATTTAGAGATCCAACTACATGTATCCATATAGGAGAAAAGAGAGTGAAACCTAAACATGAAAACGGTTACTGCAAAGGAACGGTTTAACCTAGAAGAACGAAATTTGGTGAGCCAAGTGGGTTGGTGTACTGATCATTACCTGCAAGTATCATCAAGATTGGGTGAAAAAATGTTTGCTGAGATTTCAGGAAACTCGTAGTTTTTTGGAAGCTTGGCAACCCCTTTCAATGAAAGTGATTCTCGTCAGTCTCTGCTTGGGGTACTTCAATAGGACACAAACCATAGCCATAGAACTTGGAACTACATTATTGTGCCAAGTTTCAAAGAGCTAGCACAAACCGTCTTTGACTTAGAGTTCCAACTACATGTATCCATATAGGAGAAAACAGAGTGAAACCTAAACATGAAAACGGTTACTGTAAAGGAACGGTTTAACCTAGAGTAACGAAATTTGGTGAGCCAAGTGTGATTGGATTACTGATCATTACCTGCAAGTATCATCAAAATTGGTGAAAAAATGTTTGTTGAGATATCAGGAAACTCGTAGTTTTTTTGGAAGCTTGGCAACCCCTTTCAATGAAAGTGATTCTCGTCAGTCTCTGCTTGCGGCTACTTCAATAGGACACAAACCATAGCCATAGAACTTGCAACTACATTATTGTGCCAAGTTTCAAAGAGCTAGCACAAACCGTGTTTGATTTAGAGTTCCAACTACATGTATCCATATAGGAGAAAACAGAGTGAAACCTAAACATGAAAACGGTTACTGCAAAGGAACGGTTTAACCTAGAAGAACGAAATTTGGTGAGCCAAGTGGGATTGGTGTACTGATCATGACCTGCAAGTATCATCAATATTGGGTGAAAAAATATTTGCTGAGATTTCAGGAAACTCATAGTTTTATGGAAGCTTGACAACCCCTTTCAATGAATGTGATTCTCGTCAGTCTCTGCTTGGGGATACTTCAATAGGACACAAACCATAGTGATAGAACTAGGAACTACATTATTGTGCCAAGTTTCAAAGAGCTAGTACAAACCGTGTTTGATTTAGAGTTCCAACTACATGTATCCACATAGGAGAAAATAGAGTGAAACCTAAACATGAAAACGGTTACTGCAAAGGAACGGTTTAACCTAGAAGAACGAAATTTGGTGAGCCAAGTGGGATTGGTGTACGGATCATTACCTGCAAGTATCATCAAGATTGGGTCTAAAAGTGTTTGCTGAGATTTCAGGAAACTCGTAGTTTTACGGAAGTTTGGCAACATCTTTCAATGAAAGTGATTCTCGTCAGTCTCTGCTTCGGGCTACTTCAGTAGGACACAAACCATAGCGATAGAACTTGGAACTACATTATTGTGCCAAGTTTCAAAGAATTAGCACAAACCGTGTTTGATTTAGAGTTCCAACTACATGTATCCATATAGGAGAAAACAGAGTGAAACCTAAACATGAAAACGGTTACTGCAAAGGAACGGTTTAACCTAGAAGAACGAAATTTGGTGAGCCAAGTGGGATTGGATTACTGATCATTACCTGCAAGTATCATCAAGATTGGTGAAAAAATGTTTGCTGAGATTTCAGGAAACTCGTAGTTTTTTGGAAGCTTGGCAACCCCTTTCAATGAAAGTGATTCTCGTCAGTCTCTGCTTGGGGCTACTTCAATAGGACACAAACCATAGCCATAGAACTTGGAACTACATTATTGTGCCAAGTTTCAAAGAGCTAGCACAAACCGTGTTTGACTTAGAGTTCCAACTACATGTATCCATATAGGAGAAAACAGAGTGAAACCTATACATGTAAAAGGTTACTGCAAAGGAACGGTTTAACCTAGAAGAACGAAATTTGGTGAGCCAAGTGGGATTGGTGTACTGATCATTACGTGCAAGTATCATCAAGATTGGGTGAAAAAATGTTTGCTGAGATTTCAGGAAACTCGTAGTTTTTTGGATGCTTGGCAACCAATTTCAATGAATGTGATTCTCGTCAGTCTCTGCTTGGGGCTACTTCAATAGGACACAAACCATAGCCATAGAACTTGGAACTACATTATTGTGCCAAGTTTCAAAGAGCTAGCACAAACCGTGTTTGATTTAGAGTTCCAAGTACATTTATCCATATAGGAGAAAACAGAGTGAAACCTAAACATGAAAACGGTTACTGCAAAGGAACGGTTTAACCTAGAAGAACGAAATTTGGTGAGCCAAGTGGGATTGGTGTACTGATCATTACCTGCAAGTATCATCAAGATTGGGCGAAAAAATGTTTGCTGAGATTTCAGGAAACTCGTAGTTTTTTGGAAGCGTGGCACCCCCTTTCAATAAATGTGATTATCGTCAGTCTCTGCTTGGGGCTACTTCAATAGGACACAAACTATAGCGATAGAACTTGGAACGACATTATTGTGCCAAGTTTCAAAGAGCTAGCACAAACCGTGTTTGATTTAGAGTTCCAATTACATGTATCCATATAGGAGAAAACAGAGTGAAACCTAAACATGAAAACGGTTACTGCAAAGGAACGGTTTAACCTATAAGAACGAAATTTGGTGAGCCAAGTGGGAATGGTGTACTGATCATGACCTGCAAGTATCATCAAGATTGGGTGAAAAAATGTTTTTTGAGAATTCAGGAAAATCGTAGTTTTTTGGAAGCTTGGCAACCAGTATCAATGAATGTGATTCTCGTCAGTCTCTGCTTGGGGCTACTTCAATAGGACACAAACCATAGTGATAGAACTAGGAACTACATTATTGTGCCAAGTTTCAAAGAGCTAGCACAACCCGTGTTTGATTTAGAGTTCCAACTACATGTATCCACATAGGAGAAAATAGAGTGAAACCTAAACATGAAAACGGTTACTGCAAAGGAACGGTTTAACCTAGAAGAACGAAATTTGGTGAGCCAAGTGGGATTGGTGTACTGATCATTACCTGCAAGTATCATCAAGATTGGGTGAAAAAAATGTTTGCTGAGATTTCAGGAAACTCGTAGTTTTACGGAAGCTTGGCAACCCCTTTCAATGAAAGTGATTCTCGTCAGTCTCTGCTTGGGGCTACTTCAATAGGACACAAACCATAGCGATAGAACTTGGAACTACATTATTGTGCCAAGTTTCAAAGAGCTAACACAAACCGTGTTTGATTTAGAGTTCCAACTACATGTATCCATATAGGAGAAAACAGAGTGAAACCTAAACATGAAAACGGTTACTGCAAAGGAACGGTTTAACCTAGAAGAACGAAATTTGGTGAGCCAAGTGGGATTGGTGTACTGATCATTACCTGCAAGTATCATCAAGATTTTGTGAAAAAATGTTTGCTGAGATTTCAGGAAACTCGTAGTTTTTTGGAAGCTTGGCAACCCCTTTCAATGAATGTGATTCTCGTCAGTCTCTGCTTCGGGCTACTTCAATAGGACACAAACCATAGCGATAGAACTAGGAACTACATTATTGTGCCAAGTTTCAAAGAGCTAGCCCAAACCGTGTTTGATTTAGAGTTCCAAATACATGTATCCATATAGGAGAAAACAGAGTGAAACCTCAACATGAAAACGGTTACTGCAAAGGAACGGTTTAACCTAGAAGAACGAAATTTGGTGAGCCAAGTGGGATTGGTGTACTGATCATTACCTGCAAGTATCATCAAGATTGGGTGAAAAAATGTTTGCTGAGATTTCAGGAAACTCGTAGTTTTTGGAAGCTTGGCAACCAATTTCAATGAATGTGATTCTCGTCAGTCTCTGCTTGGGGCTACTTCAATAGGACACAAACCATAGCCATAGAACTTGGAACTACATTATTGTGCCAAGTTTCAAAGAGCTAGCACAAACCGTGTTTGACTTAGAGTTCCAACGACATGTATCCATATAATAGAAAACAGAGTGAAACCTATACATGTAAACGGTTACTGCAAAGGAACGGTTTAACCTACAAGAACGAAATTTGGTGAGCCAAGTGGGATTGGTGTACTGATCATTACCTGCAAGTATCATCAATATTGGGTGAAAAATGTTTACTGAGATTTCAGGAAACTCGTAGTTTTTTGGATGCTTGGCAACCAATTTCAATGAATGTGATTCTCGTCAGTCTCTGCTTGGGGCTACTTCAATAGGACACAAACCATAGCCATAGAACTTGGAACTACATTATTGTGCCAAGTTTCAAAGAGCTAGCACAAACCGTGTTTGATTTAGGAGTTCCAAGTACATTTATCCATATAGGAAGAAAACAGAGTGAAACCTAAACATGAAAACGGTTACTGTAAAGGAACGGTTTAACCTAGAATAACGAAATTTGGTGAGCCAAGTGTGATTGGATTACTGATCATTACCTGCAAGTATCATCAAAATTGGTGAAAAAATGTTTGTTGAGATATCAGGAAACTCGTACTTTTTTGGAAGCTTGGCAACCCCTTTCAATGAAAGTGATTCTCGTCAGTCTCTGCTTGCGGCTACTTCAATAGGACACAAACCATAGCCATAGAACTTGGAACTACATTATTGTGCCAAGTTTCAAACAGCTAGCACAAAACCGTGTTTGATTTAGAGTTCCAACTACATGTATCCATATAGGAGAAAACAGAGTGAAACCTAAACATGAAAACGGTTACTGCAAGGAACGGTTTAACCTAGAAGAACGAAATTTGGTGAGCCAAGTGGGATTGGTGTACTGATCATGACCTGCAAGTATCATCAAGATTGGGTGAAAAAATGTTTACTGAGATTTCAGGAAACTCATAGTTTTATGAAAGCTTGACAACCCCTTTCAATGAATGTGATTCTCGTCAGTCTCTGCTTGGGGATACTTCAATAGGACACAAACCATAGTGATAGAACTAGGAACTACATTATTGTGCCAAGTTTCAAAGAGCTAGCACAAACCGTGTTTGATTTAGAGTTCCAACTACATGTATCCATATAGGAGAAAGTAGAGTGAAACCTTAACATGAAAATGGTTACTGCAAAGGAACGGTTTAACCTAGAAGAACGAAATTTGGTGAGCCAAGTGGGATTGGTGTACTGATCATTACCTGCAAGTATCATCAAGATTGGGTGAAAAAATGTTTTTTGAGATTTCAGGAAACTCGTAGTTTTACGGTAGCTTGGCAGCACCTTTCAATGAAAGTGATTCTCGTCAGTCTCTGCTTGGGGCTACTTCAATAGGACACAAACCATAGCCATAGAACTTGGAAGTACTTTATTGTGCCAAGTTTCAAAGAGCTAGCACAAACCGTGTTTGATTTAGAGTTCCAACTACATGTATCCATATAGGAGAAAACAGAGTGAAACCTAAACATGAAATCGGTTACTGCAAAGGAACGGTTTAACCTAGAAGAACGAAATTTGGTGAGCCAAGTGGGAATGGATTACTGATCATTACCTGCAAGTATCATCAAGATTGGTGAAAAAATGTTTGGTGAGATTTCAGGAAACTCGTAGTTTTTTTTGGAAGCTGGCAACCCCTTTCAATGAAAGTGATTCTCGTCAGTCTCTGCTTGCGGCAACTTCAATAGGACACAAACCATAGCCATAGAACTTGGAACTACATTATTGTGCCAAGTTTCAAAGAGCTAGCACAAACCGTGTTTGATTTAGAGTTCCAACTACATGTATCCATATAGGAGAAAACAGAGTGAAACCTAAACATGAAAACGGTTACTGCAAAGGAACTGTTTAACCTAGGAGAACGAAATTTGGTGAGCCAAGTGGGATTTGGTGTACTGATCATTACCTGCAAGTATCATCAAGATTGGGTGAAAAAAGTTTGCTGAGATTTCAGGAAACTCGTAGTTTTTTGGAAGCTTGGCAACCAATTTCAATGAATGTGATTCTCGTCAGTCTCTGCTTGGGGCTACTTCAATAGACACAAACCATAGCCATAGAACTTGGAACTACATTATTGTGCCAATGGTTCAAAGAGCTAGCACAAACCGTGTTTGATTTAGAGTTCCAACTACATGTATCCATATAGGAGAAAACAGAGTGAAACCTAAACATGAAAACGGTTACTGCAAAGGAACGGTTTAACCTAGAAGAACGAAATTTGGTGAGCCAAGTGGGATTAGTGTACTGATCATTACCTGCAAGTGTCATCAAGATTGGGTGAAAAAATGTTTGCTGAGATTTCAGGAAACTCGTAGTTTATACGGAAGCTTGGCAACCCCTTTCAATGAAAGTGATTCTCGTCAGTCTCTGCTTCGGGCTGCTCCAAAGGACACAAACCATAGCGATAGAACTTGGAACTACATTATTGTGCCAAGTTTCAAAGAAGTAGCACAAACCGTGTTTGATTTAGAGTTCCAACTACATGTATCCATATAGGAGAAATCAGAGTGAAACCTAAACATGAAAACGGTTACTGCAAGGAACGGTTTAACCTAGAAGAACGAAATTTGGTGAGCCAAGTGGGATTGGTGTACGGATCATTACCTGCAAGTATCATCAAGATTGGGTGAAAAATGTTTGCTGAGTTTCAGGAAACTCGTAGTTTTACGGAAGTTTGGCAACATCTTTCAATGAAAGTGATTCTCGTCAGTCTCTGCTTCGAGCTACTTCAGTAGGACACAAACCATAGCAATAGAACTTGGAACTACATTATTGTGCCAAGTTTCAAAGAATTAGCACAAACCGTGTTTGATTTAGAGTTCCAACTACATGTATCCATATAGGAGAAAACAGAGTGAAACCTAAACATGAAAACGGTTACTGCAAAGGAACGGTTTAACCTAGAAGAACGAAATTTGGTGAGCCAAGTGGGATTGGATTACTGATCATTACCTGCAAGTATCATCAAGATTGGTGAAAAAATGTTTGCTGAGATTTCAGGAAACTCGTAGTTTTTTGGAAGCTTGGCAACCCCTTTCAATGAAGTGATTCTCGTCAGTCTCTGCTTGGGGCTACTTCAAAAGGACACAAACCATAGCGATAGAACTTGGAACTACATTATCGTGCCAAGTTTTCAAAGAGCTAGCACAAATCGTGTTTGATTTAGAGTTCCAACTACATGTATCCATATAGGAGAAAACAGAGTGAAACCTAACATGAAAACGGTTACTGTAAAGGAACGGTTTAACCTAGAATAACGAAATTTGGTGAGCCAAGTGTGATTGGATTACTGATCATTACCTGCAAGTATCATCAAGATTGGGTGAAAAAATGTTTGCTGAGATTTCAGGAAACTCGTAGTTTTACGGAAGCTTGGCAACCCCTTTCAATGAAAGTGATTCTCGTCAGTCTCTGCTTCGGGCTGCTTCAATAGGACACAAACCATAGCGATAGAACTTGGAACTACATTATTGTGCCAAGTTTCAAAGAGCTAGCACAAACCGTGTTTGATTTAGAGTTCCAACTACATGTATCCATATAGGAGAAAATAGAGTGAAACCTAAACATGAAAACGGTTACTGCAAAGGAAACGGTTTACCTAGAAGAACGAAATTTGGTGAGCAAAGTGGGATTGC
>NW_027553125.1:0-46076 GCF_045843805.1 Urocitellus parryii
TTGGCAAAATAATGTAGTTCCAAGTTGTATCGCTATGGTTTGTGTCCTATGGAAGTAGCCCCAAGCAGAGACTGACGAGAATCACTTTCATTGAAAGGGGTTGCCAAGCTTCCAAAAAACTACGAGTTTCCTGAAATCTCAGCAAACATTTTTCACCCAATCTTGATGATACTTGCAGGTAATCATCAGTACACCAGTCCCACTTGGCTCACCAAATTTCGTTCTTCTAGGTTAAACCGTTCCTTTGCAGTAACCGTTTTCATGTTTAGGTTTCACTCTGTTTTCTCCTATATGGATACATGTAGTTGGAACTCTAAATCAAACACGGTTTCTGTTAGCTCTTTGAAACTTGGCAAAATAATGTAGTTCCAAGTCCTATCGCTATGGTTTGTGTCCTATTGAAGTAGCCCCAAGCAGAGACTGACGAGAATCACTTTCATTGAAAGGGGTTGCCAAGCTTCCAAAAAACTACGAGTTTCCTGAAATCTCAGCAAACATTTTTTCTCCCAATCTTGATGACACTGGCAGGTAATCATCAGTACACCAGTCCCACTTGGCTCACCAAATTTCGTTCTTCTCGGTTAAACCGTTCCATTGCAGTAACAGTTTTCATGTTTAGGTTTCACTCTGTTTTCTCCTATATGGATACATGTAGTTGGAACTCTAAATCCAACACGGTTTGTGCTAGCTCTTTGAAACTTGGCACAATAATGTAGTTCCAAGTTCTATCGCTATGGTTTGTGTCCTATTGAAGTAGCCCCAAGCAGAGACTGAAGAGAATCACATTCATTGAAAGGGGTTGCCAAGCTTCCAAAAAACTACGAATTTCCTGAAATCTCAGCAAACATTTTTTTCACCCAATCTTGTTGGTTATGGCAGGTAATGATCAGTACACCAATCCCACTTGCTCACCAAATTTCGTTCTTCTAGGTTAAAACGTTCCTTTGCAGTAACCGTTTCATGTTTAGGTTTCACTCTGTTTTCTCCTATATGGATACATGTAGTTGGAACTCTAAATCAAACACGGTTTGTGCTAGCTCTTTGAAACTTGGCACAATAATGTAGTTCCAAGTTCTATCGCTATGGTTTGTGTCCTATTGAAGTTGGCCCAAGCAGAGACTGACGAGAATCACTTTCATTGAAAGGGGTTGCCAAGCTTCCAAAAACTACGAATTTCCTGAAATCTCAGCAAACATTTTTCACCCAATCTTGATGATACTTGCAGGTAATGATCAGTACACGAATCCCACCTTGACTCACCAAATTTCGTTCTTCTCGGTTAAACCGTTCCTTTGCAGTAACCGTTTTCATGTTTAGGTTTCACTCTGTTTTCTCCTATATGGATACATGTAGTTGGAACTCTAAATCAAACACGGTTTGTGCTAGCTCTTTGAAACTTGGCACAATAATGTAGTTCCAAGTTCTCTCGCTATGGTTTGTGTCCTATGGAAGTAGCCCCAAGCAGAGACTGATGAGAATCACTTTCATTGAAAGGGGTTGCCAAGCTTCCAAAAAACTACGAGTGTCCTGAAATCTCAGCAAACATTTTTTCACCCAATCTTGATGATACTTGCAGGTAATCATCAGTACACCAGTCCCACTTGGCTCACCAAATTTCGTTCTTCTCGGTTAAACCGTTCCTTTGCAGTAACCGTTTTCATGTTTAGGTTTCACTCTGTTTTTCTCCTATATGGATACATGTAGTTGGAACTCTAAATCCAACACGGTTTGTGCTAGCTCTTTGAAACTTGGCACAATAATGTAGTTCCAAGTTCTATCACTATGGTTTGTGTCCTATGGAAGTAGCCCCAAGCAGAGACTGAAGAGAATCACTTTCATTGAAAGGGGTTGCCAAGCTTCCAAAAAAACTACGAGTTTCCTGAAATCTCAGCAAACATTTTTTCACCCAATCTTGATGATACTTGCAGGTAATGATCAGTACACCAGTCCCACTTGGCTCACCAAATTTCGTTCTTCTCGGTTAAACCGTTCCTTTGCAGTAACCGTTTTCATGTTTAGGTTTCACTCTGTTTTCTCCTATATGGGATACATGTAGTTGGACTCTAAATCCAACACGGTTTGTGCTAGCTCTTTGAAACTTGGCACAATAATGTAGTTCCAAGTTCTATCGCTATGGTGTGTGTCCTATTGAAGTAGCCCCAAGCAGAGACTGACGAGAATCCCTTTCATTGAAAGGGGTTGCCAAACTCCCAAAAAACAACGTGTTTCCTGAAATCTCAGCAAACATTTTTTCACCCAATCTTGATGATACTTGCAGGTAATGATCAGTACACCAGTCCCACTTGGCTCACCAAATTTCGTTCTTCTAGGTTACACTGTTCCTTTGCAGTAACCGTTTTCATGTTTAGGTTTCACTCTGTTTTCTCCTATATGGATACATGTAGTTGGAACTCTAAATCAAACACGGTTTGTGCTAGCTCTTTGAAACGTGGCACAATAATGTAGTTCCAAGTTCTATCGCTATGGTTTGTGTTCCTATGGAAGTAGGCCCCAAGCAGAGACTGACGAGAATCACTTTCATTGAAAGGGGTTGCCAAGCTTTCAAAAAACTACGAGTTTCCTGATACCTCAGCAAACATTTTTCCACCCAATCTTGATGATATTTGCAGGTAATGATCAGTACACCAGTCCCACTTGGCTCACCAAATTTCGTTCTTCTAGGTTAAACCGTTCCTTTGCAGTATCCGTTTTCATGTTTAGGTTTCACTCTGTTTTCTCCTATATGGATACATGTAGTTTGGACTCTTAATCAAACACGGTTTCTGATAGCTCGTTGAAACTTGGCACAATAATGTAGTTCCAAGTTCTATCGCTATGTTTTGTGTCCAATTGAAGTAGCCCCAAGTAGAGACTGACGAGAATCACATTCATTGGAAGGGGTTGCCAAGCTTCCAAAAAACTACGAGTTTCCTGAAATCTCAGCAAACATTTTTTCACCCAATCTTGATGATACTTGCAGGTAATCATCAGTACACCAGTCCCACTTGGCTCACCAAATTTCGTTCTTCTCGGTTAAACCGTTCCTTTGCAGTAACCGTTTTCATGTTTAGGTTTCACTCTGTTTTCTCCTATATGGATACATGTAGTTGGAACTCTAAATCAAACACGGTTTCTGTTAGCTCTTTGAAACTTGGCAAAATAATGTAGTTCCAAGTTCTATCGCTATGGTTTGTGTCCTATGGAAGTAGCTCCAAGCAGAGACTGACGAGAATCACTTTCATTGAAAGGGGTTGCCAAGCTTCCAAAAAACTACGGGTTTCCTGAAATTTCAGCAAACATTTTTAAACCAATCTTGATGACACTGGCAGGTAATAATAAGTACACCAATCCCACTTGGCTCACCAAATTTCGATCTTCTAGGTTACACCGTTCCTTTGCAGTAACCGTTTTCATGTTTAGGTTTCACTCTGTTTTCTCCTATATGGATACATGTAGTTGGAACTCTAAATCAAACACGGTTTGTGCTAGCTCTTTGAAACTTGGCACAATAATGTAGTTCCAAGTTCTCTCGCTATGGTTTGTGTCCTATGGAAGTAGCCCCAAGCAGAGACTGATGAGAATCACTTTCATTGAAAGGGGTTGCCAAGCTTCCAAAAAACTACGAGTGTCCTGAAATCTCAGCAAACATTTTTTCACCCAATCTTGATGATACTTGCAGGTAATCATCAGTACACCAGTCCCACTTGGCTCACCAAATTTCGTTCTTCTCGGTTAAACCGTTCCTTTGCAGTAACCGTTTTCATGTTTAGGTTTCACTCTGTTTTCTCCTATATGGATACATGTAGTTGGAACTCTAAATCCAACACGGTTTGTGCTAGCTCTTTGAAACTTGGCACAATAATGTAGTTCCAAGTTCTATCACTATGGTTTGTGTCCTATGGAAGTAGCCCCAAGCAGAGACTGAAGAGAATCACTTTCATTGAAAGGGGTTGCCAAGCTTCCAAAAAACTACGAGTTTCCTGAAATCTCAGCAAACATTTTTTCACCCAATCTTGATGATACTTGCAGGTAATGATCAGTACACCAGTCCCACTTGGCTCACCAAATTTCGTTCTTCTCGGTTAAACCGTTCCTTTGCAGTAACCGTTTTCATGTTTAGGTTTCACTCTGTTTTCTCCTATATGGATACATGTAGTTGGAACTCTAAATCCAACACGGTTTGTGCTAGCTCTTTGAAACTTGGCACAATAATGTAGTTCCAAGTTCTATCGCTATGGTGTGTGTCCTATTGAAGTAGCCCCAAGCAGAGACTGACGAGAATCACTTTCATTGAAAGGGGTTGCCAAACTCCCAAAAAACAACGTGTTTCCTGAAATCTCAGCAAACATTTTTTCACCCAATCTTGATGATACTTGCAGGTAATGATCAGTACACCAGTCCCACTTGGCTCACCAAATTTCGTTCTTCTAGGTTACACTGTTCCTTTGCAGTAACCGTTTTCATGTTTAGGTTTCACTCTGTTTTCTCCTATATGGATACATGTAGTTGGAACTCTAAATCAAACACGGTTTGTGCTAGCTCTTTGAAACGTGGCACAATAATGTAGTTCCAAGTTCTATCGCTATGGTTTGTGTCCTATGGAAAGTAGCCCCAAGCAGAGACTGACGAGAATCACTTTCATTGAAAGGGGTTGCCAAGCTTTCAAAAAACTACGAGTTTCCTGATACCTCAGCAAACATTTTTCCACCCAATCTTGATGATATTTGCAGGTAATGATCAGTACACCAGTCCCACTTGGCTCACCAAATTTCGTTCTTCTAGGTTAAACCGTTCCTTTGCAGTATCCGTTTTCATGTTTAGGTTTCACTCTGTTTTCTCCTATATGGATACATGTAGTTTGGACTCTTAATCAAACACGGTTTCTGATAGCTCGTTGAAACTTGGCACAATAATGTAGTTCCAAGTTCTATCGCTATGTTTTGTGTCCAATTGAAGTAGCCCCAAGTAGAGACTGACGAGAATCACATTCATTGGAAGGGGTTGCCAAGCTTCCAAAAAACTACGAGTTTCCTGAAATCTCAGCAAACATTTTTTCACCCAATCTTGATGATACTTGCAGGTAATCATCAGTACACCAGTCCCACTTGGCTCACCAAATTTCGTTCTTCTCGGTTAAACCGTTCCTTTGCAGTAACCGTTTTCATGTTTAGGTTTCACTCTGTTTTCTCCTATATGGATACATGTAGTTGGAACTCTAAATCAAACACGGTTTCTGTTAGCTCTTTGAAACTTGGCAAAATAATGTAGTTCCAAGTTCTATCGCTATGTTTTGTGTCCTATGGAAGTAGCTCCAAGCAGAGACTGACGAGAATCACTTTCATTGAAAGGGGTTGCCAAGCTTCCAAAAAACTACGGGTTTCCTGAAATTTCAGCAAACATTTTTTAAACCAATCTTGATGACACTGGCAGGTAATAATAAGTACACCAATCCCACTTGGCTCACCAAATTTCGATCTTCTAGGTTACACCGTTCCTTTGCAGTAACCGTTTTCATGTTTAGGTTTCACTCTGTTTTCTCCTATATGGATACATGTAGTTGGAACTCTAAATCAAACACGGTTTGTGCTAGCTCTTTGAAACTTGGCAAAATAATGTAGTTCCAAGTTGTATCGCTATGGTTTGTGTCCTTTGGAAGTAGCCCCAAGCAGAGACTGACGAGAATCACTTTCATTGAAAGGGGTTGCCAAGCTTCCAAAAAACTACGAGTTTCCTGAAATCTCAGCAAACATTTTTTCACCCAATCTTGATGATACTTGCAGGTAATCATCAGTACACCAGTCCCACTTGGCTCACCAAATTTCGTTCTTCTCGGTTAAACCGTTCCTTTGCAGTAACCGTTTTCATGTTTAGGTTCACTCTGTTTTCTCCTATATGGATACATGTAGTTGGAACTCTAAATCAAACACGGTTTCTGTTAGCTCTTTGAAACTTGGCAAAATAATGTAGTTCCAAGTTCTATCGCTATGGTTTGTGTCCTATTGAAGTAGCCCCAAGCAGAGACTGACGAGAATCACTTTCATTGAAAGGGGTTGCCAAGGTTCCAAAAAACTACGAGTTTCCTGAAATCTCAGCAAACATTTTTTCTCCCAATCTTGATGACACTGGTAGGTAATCATCAGTACACCAGTCCCACTTGGCTCACCAAATTTCGTTCTTCTCGGTTAAACCGTTCCATTGCAGTAACAGTTTTCATGTTTAGGTTTCACTCTGTTTTCTCCTATATGGATACATGTAGTTGGAACTCTAAATCCAACACGGTTTGTGCTAGCTCTTTGAAACTTGGCACAATAATGTAGTTCCAAGTTCTCTCGCTATGGTTTGTGTCCTATTGAAGTAGCCCCAAGCAGAGACTGAAGAGAATCACATTCATTGAAAGGGGTTGCCAAGCTTCCAAAAAACTACGAATTTCCTGAAATCTCAGCAAACATGTTTTCACCCAATCTTGTTGGTACTGGCAGGTTAATGATCAGTACACCAATCCCACTTGGCTCACCAAATTTCGTTCTTCTAGGTTAAAACGTTCCTTTGCAGTAACCATTTTCATGTTTAGGTTTCACTCTGTTTTCTCCTACATGGATACATGTAGTTGGAACTCTAAATCCAACACGGTTTGTGCTAGCTCTTTGAAACTTGGCACAATAATGTAGTTCCAAGTTCTATCACTATGGTTTGTGTCCTATTGAAGTTGGGCCCAAGCAGAGACTGACGAGAATCAATTTCATTGAAAGGGGTTGCCAAGCTTCCAAAAAACTACGAATTTCCTGAAATCTCAGCAAACATTTTTTCACCCAATCTTGATGATACTTGCAGGTAATGATCAGTACACGAATCCCACTTGGCTCACCAAATTTCGTTCTTCTTGGTTAAACCGTTCCTTTGCAGTAACCGTTTTCATGT
This sequence comes from Urocitellus parryii, assembly GCF_045843805.1. Classification (NCBI taxonomy): domain Eukaryota; kingdom Metazoa; phylum Chordata; class Mammalia; order Rodentia; family Sciuridae; genus Urocitellus; species Urocitellus parryii. Next base: position 6,919 of record NW_027553125.1, read on the forward strand.
TTAGGTTTCACTCTGTTTTCTCCTATATGGATACATGTAGTTGGAACTCTAAATCAAACACGGTTTGTGCTAGCTCTTTGAAACTTGGCACAATAATGTAGTTCCAAGTTCTATCGCTATGGTTTGTGTCCTATGGAAGTAGCCCCAAGCAGAGACTGATGAGAATCACTTTCATTGAAAGGGGTTGCCAAGCTTCCAAAAAACTACGAGTTTCCTGAAATCTCAGCAAACATTTTTTCACCCAATCTTGATGATACTTGCAGGTAATCATCAGTACACCAGTCCCACTTGGCTCACCAAATTTCGTTCTTCTCTGTTAAACCGTTCCTTTGCAGTAACCGTTTTCATGTTTAGGTTTCACTCTGTTTTCTCCTATATGGATACATGTAGTTGGAACTCTAAATCCAACACGGTTTGTGCTAGCTCTTTGAAACTTGGCACAATAATGTAGTTCCAAGTTCTATCACTATGGTTTGTGTCCTATTGAAGTAGCCCCAAGCAGAGACTGAAGAGAATCACATTCATTGAAAGGGGTTGCCAAGCTTCCAAAAAACTACGAATTTCCTGAAATCTCAGCAAACATTTTTTCACCCAATCTTGTTGGTACTGGCAGGTAATGATCAGTACACCAATCCCACTTGGCTCACCAAATTTCGTTCTTCTAGGTTAAAACGTTCCTTTGCAGTAACCGTTTTCATGTTTAGGTTTCACTCTGTTTTCTCCTATATGGATACATGTAGTTGGAACTCTAAATCAAACACGGTTTGTGCTAGCTCTTTGAAACTTGGCACAATAATGTAGTTCCAAGTTCTATCGCTATGGTTTGTGTCCTATGGAGTAGCCCCAAGCAGAGACTGATGAGAATCACTTTTATTGAAAGGGGTTGCCAAGCTTCCAAAAAACTACGAGTTTCCTGAAATCTCAGCAAACATTTTTTCACCCAATCTTGATGATACTTGCAGGTAATCATCAGTACACCAGTCCCCACTTGGCTCACCAAATTTCGTTCTTCTCGGTTAAACCGTTCCTTTGCAGTAACCGTTTTCATGTTTAGGTTTCACTCTGTTTTCTCCTATATGGATACATGTAGTTGGAACTCTAAATCCAACACGGTTTGTGCTAGCTCTTTGAAACTTGGCACAATAATGTAGTTCCAAGTTCTATCACTATGGTTTGTGTCCTATGGAAGTAGCCCCAAGCAGAGACTGACGAGAATCACTTTCATTGAAAGGGGTTGCCAAGCTTCCAAAAAACTACGGGTTTCCTGAAATCTCAGCAAACATTTTTTCATCCAATCTTGATGATACTTACAGGTAATGATCAGTCCACCAGTCCCACTTGGCTCACCAAATTTCGTTCTTCTAGGTTAAACCGTTCCTTTGCAGTAACCGTTTTTCATGTTTAGGTTTCACTCTGTTTTCTCCTGTATGGATACATGTAGTTGCAACTCTAAATCAAACACGGTTTGTGCTAGCTCTTTGAAACTTGGCACAATAATGTAGTTCCAAGTTCTATCGCTATGGTTTGTGTCCTATTGAAGTTGGCACAAGCAGAGACTGACGAGAATCACTTTCATTGAAAGGGGTTGCCAAACTCCCAAAAAACGACGAGTTTCCTGAAATCTCAGCAAACATTTTTTCACCCAATCTTGATGATACTTGCAGGTAATGATCAGTACACCAGTCCCACTTGGCTCACCAAATTTCGTTCTTCTAGGTTACACTGTTCCTTTGCAGTAACCGTTTTCATGTTTAGGTTTTCACTCTGTTTTCTCCTATATGGATACATGTAGTTGGAACTCTAAATCAAACACGGTTTGTGCTAGCTCTTTGAAACGTGGCACAATAATGTAGTTCCAAGTTCTATCGCTATGGTTTGTGTCCTATGGAAGTAGCCCCAAGCAGAGACTGACGAGAATCACTTTCATTGAAAGGGGTTGCCAAGCTTTCAAAAAACTACGAGTTTCCTGAAACCTCAGCAAACATTTTTTCACCCAATCTTGATGATACTTGCAGGTAATGATCAGTACACCAGTCCCACTTGGCTCACCAAATTTCGTTCTTCTAGGTTAAACCGTTCCTTTGCAGTATCCGTTTTCATGTTTAGGTTTCACTCTGTTTTCTCCTATATGGATACATGTAGTTGGAACTCTAAATCAAACACGGTTTGTATTAGCTCTTTGAAACTTGGCAAAATAATGTAGTTCCAAGTTGTATCGCTATGGTTTGTGTCCTATGGAAGTAGCCCCAAGCAGAGACTGACGAGAATCACTTTCATTGAAAGGGGTTGCCAAGCTTCCAAAAAACTACGAGTTTCCTGAAATCTCAGCAAACATTTTTTCACCCAATCTTGATGATACTTGCAGGTAATCATCAGTACACCAGTCCCACTTGGCTCACCAAATTTCGTTCTTCTAGGTTAAACCGTTCCTTTGCAGTAACCGTTTTCATGTTTAGGTTTCACTCTGTTTTCTCCTATATGGATACATGTAGTTGGAACTCTAAATCAAACACGGTTTCTGTTAGCTCTTTGAAACTTGGCAAAATAATGTAGTTCCAAGTTCTATCGCTATGGTTTGTGTCCTATTGAAGTAGCCCCAAGCAGAGACTGACGAGAATCACTTTCATTGAAAGGGGTTGCCAAGCTTCCAAAAAACTACGAGTTTCCTGAAATCTCAGCAAACATTTTTCTCCCAATCTTGATGACACTGGCAGGTAATCATCAGTACACCAGTCCCACTTGGCTCACCAAATTTCGTTCTTCTCGGTTAAAACCGTTCCATTGCAGTAACAGTTTTCATGTTTAGGTTTCACTCTGTTTTTCTCCTATATGGATACATGTAGTTGGAACTCTAAATCCAACACGGTTTGTGCTAGCTCTTTGAAACTTGGCACAATAATGTAGTTCCAAGTTCTATCGCTATGGTTTGTGTCCTATGGAAGTAGCCCCAAGCAGAGACTGATGAGAATCACTTTCATTGAAAGGGGTTGCCAAGCTTCCAAAAAACTACGAGTTTCCTGAAATCTCAGCAAACATTTTTTCACCCAATCTTGATGATACTTGCAGGTTAATCATCAGTACACCAGTCCCACTTGGCTCACCAAATTTCGTTCTTCTCGGTTAAACCGTTCCTTTGCAGTAACCGTTTTCATGTTTAGGTTTCACTCTGTTTTCTCCTATATGGATACATGTAGTTGGAACTCTAAATCCAACACGTTTGTGCTAGCTCTTTGAAACTTGGCACAATAATGTAGTTCCAAGTTCTATCACTATGGTTTGTGTCCTATGGAAGTAGCCCCAAGCAGAGACTGACGAGAATCACTTTCATTGAAAGGGGTTGCCAACCTTTCCAAAAAACTACGGGTTTCCTGAAATCTCAGCAAACATTTTTTTCATCCAATCTTGATGATACTTGCAGGTAATGATCAGTACACCAGTCCCACTTGGCTCACCAAATTTCGTTCTTCTAGGTTAAACCGTTCCTTTGCAGTAACCGTTTTCATGTTTAGGTTTCACTCTGTTTTCTCCTATATGGATACATGTAGTTGGAACTCTAAATCAAACACGGTTTGTGCTAGCTCTTTGAAACTTGGCACAATAATGTAGTTCCAAGTTCTATCGCTATGGTTTGTGTCCTATTGAAGTTGGCCCAAGCAGAGACTGACGAGAATCACTTTCATTGAAAGGGGTTGCCAAGCTTCCAAAAAACTACGAGTTTCCTGAAATCTCAGCAAACATTTTTTCACCCAATCTTGATGATACTTGCAGGTAATGATCAGTACACCAGTCCCACTTGGCTCACCAAATTTCGTTCTTCTAGGTTAAACCGTTCCTTTGCAGTAACCGTTTTCATGTTTAGGTTTCACTCTGTTTTCTCCTATATGGATACATGTAGTTGGAACTCTAAATCCAACACGGTTTGTGCTAGCTCTTTGAAACTTGGCACAATAATGTAGTTCCAAGTTCTATCGCTATGGTGTGTGTCCTATTGAAGTAGCCCCAACCAGAGACTGACGAGAATCACTTTCATTGAAAGGGGTTGCCAAACTCCCAAAAAACGACGAGTTTCCTGAAATCTCAGCAAACATTTTTCACCCAATCTTGATGATACTTGCAGGTAATGATCAGTACTCCAGTCCCACTTGGCTCACCAAATTTCGTTCTTCTAGGTTACACTGTTCCTTTGCAGTAACCGTTTTCATGTTTAGGTTTCACTCTGTTTTCTCCTATATGGATACATGTAGTTGGAACTCTAAATCAAACACGGTTTGTGCTAGCTCTTTGAAACGTGGCACAATAATTGTAGTTCCAAGTTCTATCGCTATGGTTTGTGTGCTATGGAAGTAGCCCCAAGCAGAGACTGACGAGAATCACTTTCATTGAAAGGGGTTGCCAAACTCCCAAAAAACGACGAGTTTCCTGAAATCTCAGCAAACATTTTTTCACCCAATCTTGATGATACTTGCAGGTAATGATCAGTACACCAGTCCCACTTGGCTCACCAAATTTTCGTTCTTCTAGGTTACACTGTTCCTTTTCAGTAACCGTTTTCATGTTTAGGTTTCACTCTGTTTTCTCCTATATGGATACATGTAGTTGGAACTCTAAATCAAACACGGTTTGTGCTAGCTCTTTGAAACGTGGCACAATAATGTAGTTCCAAGTTCTATCGCTATGGTTTGTGTCCTATGGAAGTAGCCCCAAGCAGAGACTGACGAGAATCACTTTCATTGAAAGGGGTTGCCAAGCTTTCAAAAAACTACGAGTTTCCTGAAACCTCAGCAAACATTTTTCACCCAATCTTGATGATACTTGCAGGTAATGATCAGTACACCAGTCCCACTTGGCTCACCAAATTTCGTTCTTCTAGGTTAAACCGTTCCTTTGCAGTATCCGTTTTCATGTTTAGGTTTCACTCTGTTTTCTCCTATATGGATACATGTAGTTGGGACTCTAAATCAAACACGGTTCTGATAGCTCGTTGAAACTTGGCACAATAATGTAGTTCCAAGTTCTATCGCTATGTTTTGTGTCCAATTGAAGTAGCCCCAAGTAGAGACTGACGAGAATCACATTCATTGGAAGGGGTTGCCAAGCTTCCAAAAAAACTACGAGTTTCCTGAAATCTCAGCAAACATTTTTTCACCCAATCTTGATGATACTTGCAGGTAATCATCAGTACACCAGTCCCACTTGGCTCACCAAATTTCGTTCTTCTCGGTTAAACCGTTCCTTTGCAGTAACCGTTTTTCATGTTTAGGTTTCACTCTGTTTTCTCCTATATGGATACATGTAGTTGGAACTCTAAATCAAACACGGTTTTCTGTTAGCTCTTTGAAACTTGGCAAAATAATGTAGTTCCAAGTTCTATCGCTATGGTTTGTGTCCTATGGAAGTAGCTCCAAGCAGAGACTGACGAGAATCACTTTCATTGAAAGGGGTTGCCAAGCTTCCAAAAAACTACGGGTTTCCTGAAATTTCAGCAAACATTTTTTAAACCAATCTTGATGACACTGGCAGGTAATAATAAGTACACCAATCCCACTTGGCTCACCAAATTTCGTTCTTCTAGGTTACACCGTTCCTTTGCAGTAACCGTTTTCATGTTTAGGTTTCACTCTGTTTTCTCCTATATGGATACATGTAGTTGGAACTCTAAATCAAACACGGTTTGTGCTAGCTCTTTGAAACTTGGCAAAATAATGTAGTTCCAAGTTGTATCGCTATGGTTTGTGTCCTATGGAAGTAGCCCCAAGCAGAGACTGACGAGAATCACTTTCATTGAAAGGGGTTGCCAAGCTTCCAAAAAACTACGAGTTTCCTGAAATCTCAGCAAACATTTTTTCACCCAATCTTGATGATACTTGCAGGTAATCATCAGTACACCAGTCCCACTTGGCTCACCAAATTTCGTTCTTCTAGGTTAAACCGTTCCTTTGCAGTAACCGTTTTCATGTTTAGGTTTCACTCTGTTTTCTCCTATATGGATACATGTAGTTGGAACTCTAAATCAAACACGGTTACTGTTAGCTCTTTGAAACTTGGCACAATAATGTAGTTCCAAGTTCTATCGCTATGGTTTGTGTCCTATTGAAGTAGCCCCAAGCAGAGACTGAAGAGAATCACATTCATTGAAAGGGGTTGCCAAGCTTCCAAAAAACTACGAATTTCCTGAAATCTCAGCAAACATTTTTTCACCCAATTTGTTGGTACTGGCAGGTAATGATCAGTACACCAATCCCACTTGGCTCACCAAATTTCGTTCTTCTAGGTTAAAACGTTCCTTTGCAGTAACCGTTTTCATGTTTAGGTTTCACTCTGTTTTCTCCTATATGGATACATGTAGTTGGAACTCTAAATCAAACACAGTTTGTGCTAGCTCTTTGAAACTTGGCACAATAGTGTAGTTCCAAGTTCTATCGCTATGGTTTGTGTCCTATGGAAGTAGCCCCAAGCAGAGACTGATGAGAATCACTTTCATTGGAAAGGGGTTGCCAAGCTTCCAAAAAACTACGAGTTTCCTGAAATCTCAGCAAACATTTTTTCACCCAATCTTGATGATACTTGCAGGTAATCATCAGTACACCAGTCCCACTTGGCTCACCAAATTTCGTTCTTCTCGGTTAAACCGTTCCTTTGCAGTAACCGTTTTCATGTTTAGGTTTCACTCTGTTTTCTCCTATATGGATACATGTAGTTGGAACTCTAAATCCAACACGGTTTGTGCTAGCTCTTTGAAAACTTGGCACAATAATGTAGTTCCAAGTTCTATCACTATGGTTTGTGTCCTATGGAAGTAGCCCCAAGCAGAGACTGACGAGAATCACTTTCATTGAAAGGGGTTGCCAAGCTTCCAAAAAACTACGGGTTTCCTGAAATCTCTGCAAACATTTTTTTCATCCAATCTTGATGATACTTGCAGGTAATGATCAGTACACCAGTCCCACTTGGCTCACCAAATTTCGTTCTTCTAGGTTAAACCGTTCCTTTGCAGTAACCGTTTTCATGTTTAGGTTTCACTCTGTTTTCTCCTATATGGATACATGTAGTTGGAACTCTAAATCAAACACGGTTTGTGCAAGCTCTTTGAAACTTGGCACAATAATGTAGTTCCAAGTTCTATCGCTATGGTTGTGTCCTATTGAAGTTGGCCCAAGCAGAGACTGACGAGAATCACTTTCATTGAAAGGGGTTGCCAAGCTTCCAAAAAACTACGAGTTTCCTGAAATCTCAGCAAACATTTTTCACCCAATCTTGATGATACTTGCAGGTAATGATCAGTACACCAGTCCCACTTGGCTCACCAAATTTCGTTCTTCTAGGTTAAACCGTTCCTTTGCAGTAACCGTTTTCATGTTTAGGTTTCACTCTGTTTTCTCCTATATGGATACATGTAGTTGGAACTCTAAATCCAACACGGTTTGTGCTAGCTCTTTGAAACTTGGCACAATAATGTAGTTCCAAGTTCTATCGCTATGGTGTGTGTCCTATTGAAGTAGCCCCAAGCAGAGACTGACGAGAATCACTTTCATTGAAAGGGGTTGCCAAACTCCCAAAAAACGACGAGTTTCCTGAAATCTCAGCAAACATTTTTTCACCCAATCTTGATGATACTTGCAGGTAATGATCAGTACTCCAGTCCCACTTGGCTCACCAAATTTCGTTCTTCTAGGTTACACTGTTCCTTTGCAGTAACCGTTTTCATGTTTAGGTTTCACTCTGTTTTCTCCTATATGGATACATGTAGTTGGAACTCTAAATCAAACACGGTTTGTGCTAGCTCTTTGAAACGTGGCACAATAATGTAGTTCCAAGTTCTATCGCTATGGTTTGTGTCCTATGGAAGTAGCCCCAAGCAGAGACTGACGAGAATCACTTTCATTGAAAGGGGTTGCCAAGCTTTCAAAAAACTACGAGTTTCCTGAAACCTCAGCAAACATTTTTTCACCCAATCTTGATGATACTTGCAGGTAATGATCAGTACACCAGTCCCACTTGGCTCACCAAATTTCGTTCTTCTAGGTTACACCGTTCCTTTGCAGTATCCGTTTTCATGTTTAGGTTTCACTCTGTTTTCTCCTATATGGATACATGTAGTTGGGACTCTAAATCAAACACGGTTTCTGATAGCTCGTTGAAACTTGGCACAATAATGTAGTTCCAAGTTCTATCGCTATGTTTTGTGTCCAATTGAAGTAGCCCCAAGTAGAGACTGACGAGAATCACATTCATTGGAAGGGGTTGCCAAGCTTCCAAAAAACTACGAGTTTTCCTGAAATCTCAGCAAACATTTTTTCACCCAATCTTGATGATACTTGCAGGTAATCATCAGTACACCAGTCCCACATGGCTCACCAAATTTCGTTCTTCTCGGTTAAACCGTTCCTTTGCAGTAACCGTTTTCATGTTTAGGTTTCACTCTGTTTTCTCCTATATGGATACATGTAGTTGGAACTCTAAATCAAACACGGTTTCTGTTAGCTCTTTGAAACTTGGCAAAATAATGTAGTTCCAAGTTCTATCGCTATGTTTTGTGTCCTATGGAAGTAGCTCCAAGCAGAGACTGACGAGAATCACTTTCATTGAAAGGGGTTGCCAAGCTTCCAAAAAACTACGGGTTTCCTGAAATTTCAGCAAACATTTTTTAAACCAATCTTGATGACACTGCCAGGTAATAATAAGTACACCAATCCCACTTGGCTCACCAAATTTCGTTCTTCTAGGTTACACCGTTCCTTTGCAGTAACCGTTTTCATGTTTAGGTTTCACTCTGTTTTCTCCTATATGGATACATGTAGTGGAACTCTAAATCAAACACGGTTTGTGCTAGCTCTTTGAAACTTGGCAAAATAATGTAGTTCCAAGTTGTATCGCTATGGTTTGTGTCCTATGGAAGTAGCCCCAAGCAGAGACTGACGAGATCACTTTCATTGAAAGGGGTTGCCAAGCTTCCAAAAAACTACGAGTTTCCTGAAATCTCAGCAAACATTTTTTCACCCAATCTTGATGATACTTGCAGGTAATCATCAGTACACCAGTCCCACTTGGCTCACCAAATTTCGTTCTTCTAGGTTAAACCGTTCCTTTGCAGTAACCGTTTTCATGTTTAGGTTTCACTCTGTTTTCTCCTATATGGATACATGTAGTTGGAACTCTAAATCAAACACGGTTTCTGTTAGCTCTTTGAAACTTGGCAAAATAATGTAGTTCCAAGTTCTATCGCTATGGTTTGTGTCCTATTGAAGTAGCCCCAAGCAGAGACTGACGAGAATCACTTTCATTGAAAGGGGTTGCCAAGCTTCCAAAAAACTACGAATTTCCTGAAATCTCAGCAAACATTTTTTCACCCAATCTTGATGACACTGGCAGGTAATGATCAGTACACCAGTCGCACTTGGCTCACCAAACATCGTTCTTCTAGGTTAAACCGTTCCTTTGCAGTAACCGTTTTCATGTTTAGGTTTCACTCTGTTTTCTCCTATATGGATACATGTAGTTGGAACTCTAAATCAAACACGGTTTGTGCTAGCTCTTTGAAACGTGGCACAATAATGTAGTTCCAAGTTCTATCGCTATGGTTTGTGTCCTATGGAAGTAGCCCCAAGCAGAGACTGACGAGAATCACTTTCATTGAAAGGGGTTGCCAAGCTTCCAAAAAACTACGAGTTTCCTGAAATCTCAGCAAACATTTTTTCACCCAATCTTGATGATACTTGCAGGTAATCATCAGTACACCAGTCCCACTTGGCTCACCAAATTTCGTTCTTCTCGGTTAAACCGTTCCTTTGCAGTAACCGTTTTCATGTTTAGGTTTCACTCTGTTTTCTCCTATATGGATACATGTAGTTGGAACTCTAAATCCAACACGGTTTGTGCTAGCTCTTTGAAACTTGGCACATTAATGTAGTTCCAAGTTCTATCACTATGGTTTGTGTCCTAGGGAAGTAGCCCCAAGCAGAGACTGACGAGAATCACTTTCATTGAAAGGGGTTACCAAGCTTCCAAAAAACTACGGGATTCCTGAAATCTCAGCAAACATTTTTTTCATCCAATCTTGATGATACTTGCAGGTAATGATCAGTACACCAGTCCCACTTGGCTCACCAAATTTCGTTCTTCTAGGTTAAACCGTTCCTTTGCAGTAACCGTTTTCATGTTTAGGTTTCACTCTGTTTTCTCCTATATGGATACATGTAGTTGGAACTCTAAATCAAACACGGTTTCTGTTAGCTCTTTGAAACTTGGCAAAATAATGTAGTTCCAAGTTCTATCGCTATTGTTTGTGTCCTATTGAAGTAGGCCCAAGCAGAGACTGACGAGAATCACTTTTATTGAAAGGGGTTGCCAAGCTTCCAAAAAACTACGAGTTTCCTGAAATCTCAGCAAACATTTTTTCTCCCAATCTTGATGACACTGGCAGGTAATGATAAGTACACCAACCCCACTTGGCTCACCAAATTTCGTTCTTCTAGGTTACACCGTTCCTTTGCAGTAACCGTTTTCATGTTTAGGTTTCACTCTGTTTTCTCCTATATGGATACATGTAGTTGGAACTCTAATTCAAACACGGTTTGTGCTAGCACTTTGAAACTTGGCACAATAATGGAGTTCCAAGTTTTATCGCTATGGTTTGTGTCCTATTGAAGTAGCCCCAAGCAGAGACTGACGAGAATCACTTTCATTGAAAGGGGTTGCCAAGCTTCCAAAAAACTACGAGTTTCCTGAAATCTCAGCAAACATTTTTTCACCCAATCTTGATGATACTTGCAGGTAATGATCAGTACACCAGTCGCACTTGGCTCACCAAACATCGTTCTTCTAGGTTAAACCGTTCCTTTGCAGTAACCGTTTTCATGTTTAGGTTTCACTCTGTTTTGTCCTATATGGATACATGTAGTTGGAACTCTAAATCAAACACGGTTTGTGGTAGCTCTTTGAAACTTGGCAAAATAATGTAGTTCCAAGTTGTATCGCTATGGTTTGTGTCCTATGAAAGTAGCCCCAAGCAGAGACTGACGAGAATCACTTTCATTGAAAGGGGTTGCCAAGCTTCCAAAAAACTACGAGTTTCCTGAAATCTCAGCAAACATTTTTTCACCCAATCTTGATGATACTTGCAGGTAATCATCATTACACCAGTCCCACTTGGCTCACCAAATTTCGTTCTTCTAGGTTACACTGTTCCTTTGCAGTAACCGTTTTCATGTTTAGGTTTCACTCTGTTTTCTCCTATATGGATACATGTAGTTGGAACTCTAAATCCAACACGGTTTGTGCTAGCTCTTTGAAACTTGGCACAATAATGTAGTTCCAAGTTCTATCACTATGGTTTGTGTCCTATGGAAGTAGCCCCAAGCAGAGACTGACGAGAATCACTTTCATTGAAAGGGGTTGCCAAGCTTCCAAAAAACTACGGGTTTCCTGAAATCTCAGCAAACATTTTTTTCATCCAATCTTGATGATACTTGCAGGTAATGATCAGTACACCAGTCCCACTTGGCTCACCAAATTTCGTTCTTCTAGGTTAAACCGTTCCTTTGCAGTAACCGTTTTCATGTTTAGGTTTCACTCTGTTTTCTCCTATATGGATACATGTAGTTGGAACTCTAAATCAAACACAGTTTGTGCTAGCTCTTTGAAACTTGGCACAATAATGTAGTTCCAAGTTCTATCGCTATGGTTTGTGTCCTATTGAAGTTGGCCCAAGCAGAGACTGACGAGAATCACTTTCATTGAAAGGGGTTGCCAAGCTTCCAAAAAACTACGAGTTTCCTGAAATCTCAGCAAACATTTTTTCACCCAATCTTGATGATACTTGCAGGTAATGATCAGTACACCAGTCCCACTTGGCTCACCAAATTTCGTTCTTCTAGGTTAAACCGTTCCTTTGCAGTAACCGTTTTCATGTTTAGGTTTCACTCTGTTTTCTCCTATATGGATACATGTAGTTGGAACTCTAAATCCAACACGGTTTGTGCTAGCTCTTTGAAACTTGGCACAATAATGTAGTTCCAAGTTCTATCGCTATGGTGTGTGTCCTATTGAAGTAGCCCCAAGCAGAGACTGACGAGAATCACTTTCATTGAAAGGGGTTGCCAAACTCCCAAAAAACGACGAGTTTCCTGAAATCTCAGCAAACATTTTTTCACCCAATCTTGATGATACTTGCAGGTAATGATCAGTACTCCAGTCCCACTTGGCTCACCAAATTTCGTTCTTCTAGGTTACACTGTTCCTTTGCAGTAACCGTTTTCATGTTTAGGTTTCACTCTGTTTTCTCCTATATGGATACATGTAGTTGGAACTCTAAATCAAACACGGTTTGTGCTAGCTCTTTGAAACGTGGCACAATAATGTAGTTCCAAGTTCTATCGCTATGGTTTGTGTCCTATGGAAGTAGCCCCAAGCAGAGACTGACGAGAATCACTTTCATTGAAAGGGGTTGCCAAGCTTTCAAAAAACTACGAGTTTCCTGAAACCTCAGCAAACATTTTGTCACCCAATCTTGATGATACTTGCAGGTAATGATCAGTACACCAGTCCCACTTGGCTCACCAAATTTCGTTCTTCTAGGTTACACCGTTCCTTTGCAGTATCCGTTTTCATGTTTAGGTTTCACTCTGTTTTCTCCTATATGGATACATGTAGTTGGGACTCTAAATCAAACACGGTTTCTGATAGCTCGTTGAAACTTGGCACAATAATGTAGTTCCAAGTTCTATCGCTATGTTTTGTGTCCAATTGAAGTAGCCCCAAGTAGAGACTGACGAGAATCACATTCATTGGAAGGGGTTGCCAAGCTTCCAAAAAACTACGAGTTTCCTGAAATCTCAGCAAACATTTTTTCACCCAATCTTGATGATACTTGCAGGTAATCATCAGTACACCAGTCCCACATGGCTCACCAAATTTCGTTCTTCTCGGTTAAACCGTTCCTTTGCAGTAACCGTTTTCATGTTTAGGTTTCACTCTGTTTTCTCCTATATGGATACATGTAGTTGGAACTCTAAATCAAACACGGTTTCTGTTAGCTCTTTGAAACTTGGCAAAATAATGTAGTTCCAAGTTCTATCGCTATGGTTTGTGTCCTATGGAAGTAGCTCCAAGCAGAGACTGACGAGAATCACTTTCATTGAAAGGGGTTGCCAAGCTTCCAAAAAACTACGGGTTTCCTGAAATTTCAGCAAACATTTTTTAAACCAATCTTGATGACACTGCCAGGTAATAATAAGTACACCAGTCCCACTTGGCTCACCAAATTTCGTTCTTCTAGGTTACACCGTTCCTTTGCAGTAACCGTTTTCATGTTTAGGTTTCACTCTGTTTTCTCCTATATGGATACATGTAGTTGGAACTCTAAATCAAACACGGTTTGTGGTAGCTCTTTGAAACTTGGCAAAATAATGTAGTTCCAAGTTGTATCGCTATGGTTTGTGTCCTATGGAAGTAGCCCCAAGCAGAGACTGACGAGAATCACTTTCATTGAAAGGGGTTGCCAAGCTTCCAAAAAACTACGAGTTTCCTGAAATCTCAGCAAACATTTTTTCACCCAATCTTGATGATACTTGCAGGTAATCATCAGTACACCAGTCCCACTTGGCTCACCAAATTTCGTTCTTCTAGGTTAAACCGTTCCTTTGCAGTAACCGTTTTCATGTTTAGGTTTCACTCTGTTTTCTCCTATATGGATACATGTAGTTGGAACTCTAAATCAAACACGGTTTCTGTTAGCTCTTTGAAACTTGGCAAAATAATGTAGTTCCAAGTTCTATCGCTATGGTTTGTGTCCTATTGAAGTAGCCCCAAGCAGAGACTGACGAGAATCACTTTCATTGAAAGGGGTTGCCAAGCTTCCAAAAAACTACGAATTTCCTGAAATCTCAGCAAACATTTTTTCACCCAATCTTGATGACACTGGCAGGTAATGATCAGTACACCAGTCGCACTTGGCTCACCAAACATCGTTCTTCTAGGTTAAACCGTTCCTTTGCAGTAACCGTTTTCATGTTTAGGTTTCACTCTGTTTTCTCCTATATGGATACATGTAGTTGGAACTCTAAATCAAACACGGTTTGTGCTAGCTCTTTGAAACGTGGCACAATAATGTAGTTCCAAGTTCTATCGCTATGGTTTGTGTCCTATGGAAGTAGCCCCAAGCAGAGACTGACGAGAATCACTTTCATTGAAAGGGGTTGCCAAGCTTCCAAAAAACTACGAGTTTCCTGAAATCTCAGCAAACATTTTTTCACCCAATCTTGATGGTACTTGCAGGTAATCATCAGTACACCAGTCCCACTTGGCTCACCAAATTTCGTTCTTCTCGGTTAAACCGTTCCTTTGCAGTAACCGTTTTCATGTTTAGGTTTCACTCTGTTTTCTCCTATATGGATACATGTAGTTGGAACTCTAAATCCAACACGGTTTGTGCTAGCTCTTTGAAACTTGGCACATTAATGTAGTTCCAAGTTCTATCACTATGGTTTGTGTCCTAGGGAAGTAGCCCCAAGCAGAGACTGACGAGAATCACTTTCATTGAAAGGGGTTACCAAGCTTCCAAAAAACTACGGGATTCCTGAAATCTCAGCAAACATTTTTTCACCCAATCTTGATGATACTTGCAGGTAATGATCAGTACACCAGTCCCACTTGGCTCACCAAATTTCGTTCTTCTAGGTTACACCGTTCCTTTGCAGTAACCGTTTTCATGTTTAGGTTTCACTCTGTTTTCTCCTATATGGATACATGTAGTTGGAACTCTAATTCAAACACGGTTTGTGCTAGCACTTTGAAACTTGGCACAATAATGTAGTTCCAAGTTTTATCGCTATGGTTTGTGTCCTATTGAAGTAGCCCCAAGCAGAGACTGACGAGAATCACTTTCATTGAAAGGGGTTGCCAAGCTTCCAAAAAACTACGAGTTTCCTGAAATCTCAGCAAACATTTTTTCACCCAATCTTGATGATACTTGCAGGTAATGATCAGTACACCAGTCGCACTTGGCTCACCAAACATCGTTCTTCTAGGTTAAACCGTTCCTTTGCAGTAACCGTTTTCATGTTTAGGTTTCACTCTGTTTTGTCCTATATGGATACATGTAGTTGGAACTCTAAATCAAACACGGTTTGTGGTAGCTCTTTGAAACTTGGCAAAATAATGTAGTTCCAAGTTGTATCGCTATGGTTTGTGTCCTATGAAAGTAGCCCCAAGCAGAGACTGACGAGAATCACTTTCATTGAAAGGGGTTGCCAAGCTTCCAAAAAACTACGAGTTTCCTGAAACCTCAGCAAACATTTTTTCACCCAATCTTGATGATACTTGCAGGTAATGATCAGTACACCAGTCCCACTTGGCTCACCAAATTTCGTTCTTCTAGGTTAAACCGTTCCTTTGCAGTATCCGTTTTCATGTTTACGTTTCACTCTGTTTTCTCCTATATGGATACATGTAGTTGGGACTCTAAATCAAACACGGTTTCTGATAGCTCGTTGAACCTTGGCACAATAATGTAGTTCCAAGTTCTATCGCTATGTTTTGTGTCCAATTGAAGTAGCCCCAAGTAGAGACTGACGAGAATCACATTCATTGGAAGGGGTTGCCAAGCTTCCAAAAAACTACGAGTTTCCTGAAATCTCAGCAAACATTTTTTCACCCAATCTTGATGACACTGGCAGGTAATGATAAGTACACCAATCCCACTTGGCTCACCAAATTTCGTTCTTCTAGGTTACACCGTTCCTTTGCAGTAACCGTTTTCATGTTTAGGTTTCACTCTGTTTTCTCCTATATGGATACATGTAGTTGGAACTCTAAATCAAACACGGTTTCTGTTAGCTCTTTGAAACTTGGCAAAATAATGTAGTTCCAAGTTCTATCGCTATGGTTTGTGTCCTATGGAAGTAGCCCCAAGCAGAGACTGACGAGAATCACTTTCATTGAAAGGGGTTGCCAAGCTTCCAAAAAACTACGGGTTTCCTGAAATTTCAGCAAACATTTTTTAAACCAATCTTGATGACACTGGCAGGTAATAATAAGTACACCAATCCCACTTGGCTCACCAAATTTCGTTCTTCTAGGTTACACCGTTCCTTTGCAGTAACCGTTTTCATGTTTAGGTTTCACTCTGTTTTCTCCTATATGGATACATGTAGTTGGAACTCTAAATCAAACACGGTTTGTGCTAGCTCTTTGAAACTTGGCACAATAATGTAGTTCCAAGTTCTATCCCTATGGTTTGTGTCCTATTGAAGTAGCCCCTAGCAGAGACTGATGAGAATCACATTCATTGAAAGGGGTTGCCAAGCTTCCAAAAAACTACGAATTTCCTGAAATCTCAGCAAACATTTTTTCACCCAATCTTGATGGTACTGGAAAGTAATGATCAGTACACCAATCCCACTTGGCTCACCAAATTTCGTTCTTCTAGGTTAAAACGTTCCTTTGCAGTAACCGTTTTCATGTTTAGGTTTCACTCTGTTTTCTCCTATATGGATACATGTAGTTGGAACTCTAAATCCAACACGGTTTCTGCTAGCTCTTTGAAACTTGGCACAATAATGTAGTTCCAAGTTCTATCGCTATGGTTTGTGTCCTATTGAAGTTGGCCCAAGTAGAGACTGACTAGAATCACTTTCATTGAAAGGGGTTGCCAAGCTTCCAAAAAACTACGAGTTTCCTGAAATCTCAGCAAACATTTTTTCACCCAATCTTGATGATACTTGCAGGTAATGATCAGTACACCAGTCGCACTTGGCTCACCAAACATCGTTCTTCTAGGTTAAACCGTTCCTTTGCAGTAACCGTTTTCATGTTTAGGTTTCACTCTGTTTTCTCCTATATGGATACATGTAGTTGGAACTCTAAATCAAACACGGTTTGTGCTAGCTCTTTGAAACGTGGCACAATAATGTAGTTCCAAGTTCTATCGCTATGGTTTGTGTCCTATGGAAGTAGCCCCAAGCAGAGACTGACGAGAATCACTTTCATTGAAAGGGGTTGCCAAGCTTCCAAAAAACTACGAGTTTCCTGAAATCTCAGCAAACATTTTTTCACCCAATCTTGATGATACTTGCAGGTAATCATCAGTACACCAGTCCCACTTGGCTCACCAAATTTCGTTCTTCTCGGTTAAACCGTTCCTTTGCAGGAACCGTTTTCATGTTTAGGTTTCACTCTGTTTTCTCCTATATGGATACATGTAGTTGGAACTCTAAATCCAACACGGTTTGTGCTAGCTCTTTGAAACTTGGCACATTAATGTAGTTCCAAGTTCTATCACTATGGTTTGTGTCCTAGGGAAGTAGCCCCAAGCAGAGACTGACGAGAATCACTTTCATTGAAAGGGGTTACCAAGCTTCCAAAAAACTACGGGATTCCTGAAATCTCAGCAAACATTTTTTTCATCCAATCTTGATGATACTTGCAGGTAATGATCAGTACACCAGTCCCACTTGGCTCACCAAATTTCGTTCTTCTAGGTTAAACCGTTCCTTTGCAGTAACCGTTTTCATGTTTAGGTTTCACTCTGTTTTCTCCTATATGGATACATGTAGTTGGAACTCTAAATCAAACACGGTTTCTGTTAGCTCTTTGAAACTTGGCAAAATAATGTAGTTCCAAGTTCTATCGCTATTGTTTGTGTCCTATTGAAGTAGGCCCAAGCAGAGACTGACGAGAATCACTTTTATTGAAAGGGGTTGCCAAGCTTCCAAAAAACTACGAGTTTCCTGAAATCTCAGCAAACATTTTTTCTCCCAATCTTGATGACACTGGCAGGTAATGATAAGTACACCAATCCCACTTGGCTCACCAAATTTCGTTCTTCTAGGTTACACCGTTCCTTTGCAGTAACCGTTTTCATGTTTAGGTTTCACTCTGTTTTCTCCTATATGGATACATGTAGTTGGAACTCTAATTCAAACACGGTTTGTGCTAGCACTTTGAAAACTTGGCACAATAATGTAGTTCCAAGTTTTATCGCTATGGTTTGTGTCCTATTGAAGTAGCCCCAAGCAGAGACTGACGAGAATCACTTTCATTGAAAGGGGTTGCCAAGCTTCCAAAAAACTACGAGTTTCCTGAAATCTCAGCAAACATTTTTTCACCCAATCTTGATGATACTTGCAGGTAATGATCAGTACACCAGTCGCACTTGGCTCACCAAACATCGTTCTTCTAGGTTAAACCGTTCCTTTGCAGTAACCGTTTTCATGTTTAGGTTTCACTCTGTTTTCTCCTATATGGATACATGTAGTTGGAACACTAAATCAAACACGGTTTGTGGTAGCTCTTTGAAACTTGGCAAAATAATGTAGTTCCAAGTTGTATCGCTATGGTTTGTGTCCTATGAAAGTAGCCCCAAGCAGAGACTGACGAGAATCACTTTCATTGAAAGGGGTTGCCAAGCTTCCAAAAAACTACGAGTTTCCTGAAATCTCAGCAAACATTTTTTCACCCAATCTTGATGATACTTGCAGGTAATCATCATTACACCAGTCCCACTTGGCTCACCAAATTTCGTTCTTCTAGGTTAAACCGTTCCTTTGCAGTAACCGTTTTCATGTTTAGGTTTCACTCTGTTTTCTCCTATATGGATACATGTAGTTGGAACTCTAAATCAAACACGGTTTGTGCTAGCTCTTTGAAACTTGGCACAATAATGTAGTTCCAAGTTCTATCGCTATGGTTTTTGTCCTATTGAAGTTGGCCCAAGCAGAAACTGACGAGAATCACTTTCATTGAAAGGGGTTGCCAAGCTTCCAAAAAACTACGAGTTTCCTGAAATCTCAGCAAACATTTTTTCACCCAATCTTGATGATACTTGCAGGTAATGATCAGTACACGAATCCCACTTGGCTCACCAAATTTCGTTCTTCTCGGTTAAACCGTTCCTTTGCAGTAACCGTTTTCATGTTTAGGTTTCACTCTGTTTTCTCCTATATGGATACATGTAGTTGGAACTCTAAATCAAACACGGTTTGTGCTAGCTCTTTGAAACTTGGCACAATAATGTTGTTCCAAGTTCTATCTCTATGGTTTGTGTCCTATGGAAGTAGCCCCAAGCAGAGACTGACGAGAATCACTTTCATTGAAAGGGGTTGCCAAGCTTCCAAAAAACTACGAGTTTCCTGAAATCTCAGCAAACATTTTTTCACCCAATCTTGATGATACTTGCAGGTAATCATCAGTACACCACTCCCACTTGGCTCACCAAATTTCGTTCTTCTAGGTTAAACCGTTCCTTTGCAGTAACCGTTTTCATGTTTAGGTTTCACTCTGTTTTCTCCTATATGGATACATGTAGTTGGAACTCTAAATCAAACACGGTTTCTGCTAGCTCTTTGAAACTTGGCACAATAATGTAGTTCCAAGTTCTATCGCTATGGTTTGTGTCCTATGGAAGTAGCCCCAAGCAGAGACTGACGAGAATCACTTTCATTGAAAGGGGTTGCCAAGCTTTCAAAAAACTACGAGTTTCCTGAAACCTCAGCAAACATTTTTTCACCCAATCTTGATGATACTTGCAGGTAATGATCAGTACACCAGTCCCACTTGGCTCACCAAATTTCGTTCTTCTAGGTTAAACCGTTCCTTTGCAGTATCCGTTTTCATGTTTAGGTTTCACTCTGTTTTCTCCTATATGGATACATGTAGTTGGGACTCTAAATCAAACACGGTTTCTGATAGCTCGTTGAAACTTGGCACAATAATGTAGTTCCAAGTTCTATCGCTATGTTTTGTGTCCAATTGAAGTAGCCCCAAGTAGAGACTGACGAGAATCACATTCATTGGAAGGGGTTGCCAAGCTTCCAAAAAACTACGAGTTTCCTGAAATCTCAGCAAACATTTTTTCACCCAATCTTGATGATACTTGCAGGTAATCATCAGTACACCAGTCCCACTTGGCTCACCAAATTTCGTTCTTCTCGGTTAAACCGTTCCTTTGCAGTAACCGTTTTCATGTTTAGGTTTCACTCTGTTTTCTCCTATATGGATACATGTAGTTGGAACTCTAAATCAAACACGGTTTCTGTTAGCTCTTTGAAACTTGGCAAAATAATGTAGTTCCAAGTTCTATCGCTATGGTTTGTGTCCTATGGAAGTAGCCCCAAGCAGAGACTGACGAGAATCACTTTCATTGAAAGGGGTTGCCAAGCTTCCAAAAAACTACGGGTTTCCTGAAATTTCAGCAAACATTTTTTAAACCAATCTTGATGACACTGGCAGGTAATAATAAGTACAGCAATCCCACTTGGCTCACCAAATTTCGTTCTTCTAGGTTACACCGTTCCTTTGCAGTAACCGTTTTCATGTTTAGGTTTCACTCTGTTTTCTCCTATATGGATACATGTAGTTGGAACTCTAAATCAAACACGGTTTGTGCTAGCTCTTTGAAACTTGGCACAATAATGTAGTTCCAAGTTCTATCGCTATGGTTTGTGTCCTATTGAAGTAGCCCCTAGCAGAGACTGACGAGAATCACATTCATTGAAAGGGGTTGCCAAGCTTCCAAAAAACTACGAATTTCCTGAAATCTCAGCAAACATTTTTTCACCCAATCTTGATGGTACTGGCAAGTAATGATCAGTACACCAATCCCACTTGGCTCACCAAATTTCGTTCTTCTAGGTTAAAACGTTCCTTTGCAGTAACCGTTTTCATGTTTAGGTTTCACTCTGTTTTCTCCTATATGGATACATGTAGTTGGAACTCTAAATCAAACACGGTTTGTGCTAGCTCTTTGAAACTTGGCACAATAATGTAGTTCTAAGTTCTATCGCTATTGTTTGTGTCCTATTGAAGTTGGCCCAAGTAGAGACTGACTAGAATCACTTTCATTGAAAGGGTTGCCAAGCTTCCAAAAAACTACGAGTTTCCTGAAATCTCAGCAAACATTTTTTCACCCAATCTTGATGATACTTGCAGGTAATGATCAGTACACCAGTCGCACTTGGCTCACCAAACATCGTTCTTCTAGGTTAAACCGTTCCTTTGCAGTAACCGTTTTCATGTTTAGGTTTCACTCTGTTTTCTCCTATATGGATACATGTAGTTGGAACTCTAAATCAAAGAGGGTTTGTGCTAGCTCTTTGAAACTTGGCACAATAATGTAGTTCCAAGTTCTATCGCTATGGTTTGTGTCCTATGGAAGTAGCCCCAAGCAGAGACTGACGAGAATCACTTTCATTGAAAGGGGTTGCCAAGCTTCCAAAAAACTACGAGTTTCCTGAAATCTCAGCAAACATTTTTTCACCCAATCTTGATGATACTTGCAGGTAATCATCAGTACACCAGTCCCACTTGGCTCACCAAATTTCGTTCTTCTCGGTTAAACCGTTCCTTTGCAGTAACCGTTTTCATGTTTAGGTTTCACTCTGTTTTCTCCTATATGGATACATGTAGTTGGAACTCTAAATCCAACACGGTTTGTGCTAGCTCTTTGAAACTTGGCACATTAATGTAGTTCCAAGTTCCTATCACTATGGTTTGTGTCCTAGGGAAGTAGCCCCAAGCAGAGACTGACGAGAATCACTTTCATTGAAAGGGGTTACCAAGCTTCCAAAACACTACGGGTTTCCTGAAATCTCAGCAAACATTTTTTTCATCCAATCTTGATGATACTTGCAGGTAATGATCAGTACACCAGTCCCACTTGGCTCACCAAATTTCGTTCTTCTAGGTTAAACCGTTCCTTTGCAGTAACCGTTTTCATGTTTAGGTTTCACTCTGTTTTCTCCTATATGGATACATGTAGTTGGAACTCTAAATCAAACACGGTTTCTGTTAGCTCATGAAACTTGGCAAAATAATGTAGTTCCAAGTTCTATCGCTATTGTTTGTGTCCTATTGAAGTAGGCCCAAGCAGAGACTGACGAGAATCACTTTTATTGAAAGGGGTTGCCAAGCTTCCAAAAAACTACGAGTTTCCTGAAATCTCAGCAAACATTTTTTCTCCCAATCTTGATGACACTGGCAGGTAATGATAAGTACACCAATCCCACTTGGCTCACCAAATTTCGTTCTTCTCGGTTAAACCGTTCCTTTGCAGTAACCGTTTTCATGTTTAGGTTTCACTCTGTTTTCTCCTATATGGATACATGTAGTTGGAACTCTAAATCAAACACGGTTTCTGTTAGCTCATGAAACTTGGCAAAATAATGTAGTTCCAAGTTCTATCGCTATGGTTTGTGTCCTATGGAAGTAGGCCCAAGCAGAGACTGACGAGAATCACTTTTATTGAAAGGGGTTGGCAAGCTTCCAAAAAACTACGAGTTTCCTGAAATCTCAGCAAACATTTTTTCACCCAATCTTGAGGATACTTGCAGGAAATGATCAGTACACCAATCCCACTTGGCTCACCAAATTTCGTTCTTCTCGGTTAAACCGTTCCTTTGCAGTAACCGTTTTCATGTTTAGGTTTCACTCTGTTTTCTCCTATATGGATACATGTAGTTGGAACTCTAAATCAAACACGGTTTGTGCTAGCTCTTTGAAACTTGGCACAATAATGTAGTTCCAAGTTCTATCGCTATGGTTTGTGTCCTATGGAAGTAGCCCCAAGCAGAGACTGACGAGAATCACTTTCATTGAAAGGGGTTGCCAAGCTTCCAAAAAACTACGAGTTTCCTGAAATCTCAGCAAACATTTTTTCTCCCAATCTTGATGACACTGGCAGGTAATGATGAGTACACCAATCCCACTTGGCTCACCAAATTTCGTTCTTCTAGGTTACACCGTTCTTTTGCAGTCACCGTTTCATGTTTAGGTTTCACTCTGTTTTCTCCTATATGGATACATGTAGTTGGAACTCTAATTCAAACACGGTTTGTGCTAGCACTTTGAAACTTGGCACAATAATGTAGTTCCAAGTTTTATCGCTATGGTTTGTGTCCTATTGAAGTAGCCCCAAGCAGAGACTGACGAGAATCACTTTCATTGAAAGGGGTTGCCAAGCTTCCAAAAAACTACGAGTTTCCTGAAATCTCAGCAAACATTTTTTCACCCAATCTTGATGATACTTGCAGGTAATGATCAGTACACCAGTCGCACTTGGCTCACCAAATTTCGTTCTTCTAGGTTAAACCGTTCCTTTGCAGTAACCGTTTTCATGTTTAGGTTTCACTCTGTTTTCTCCTATATGGATACATGTAGTTGGAACTCTAAATCAAACACGGTTTGTGCTAGCTCTTTGAAACTTGGCACAATAATGTAGTTCCAAGTTGTATCGCTATGGTTTGTGTCCTATGGAAGTAGCCCCAAGCAGAGACTGACGAGAATCACTTTCATTGAAAGGGGTTGCCAAGCTGCCAAAAAACTACGAGTTTCCTGAAATCTCAGCAAACATTTTTTCACCCAATCTTGATGATACTTGCAGGTAATGATCAGTACACCAGTCCCACTTGGCTCACCAAATTTCGTTCTTCTAGGTTAAACCGTTCCTTTGCAGTAACCGTTTTCATGTTTAGGTTTCACTCTGTTTTCTCCTATATGGATACATGTAGTTGGAACTCTAAATCAAACACGGTTTCTGTTAGCTCTTTGAAACTTGGCAAAATAATGTAGTTCCAAGTTCTATCGCTATGGTTTGTGTCCTATTGAAGTAGGCCCAAGCAGAGACTGTCGAGAATCACTTTTATTGAAAGGGGTTGCCAAGCTTCCAAAAAACTACGAGTTTCCTGAAATCTCAGCAAACATTTTTTCACCCAATCTTGAGGATACTTGCAGGTAATGATCAGTACACCAATCCCACTTGGCTCACCAAATTTCGTTCTTCTCGGTTAAACCGTTCCTTTGCAGTAACCGTTTTCATGTTTAGGTTTCACTCTGTTTTCTCCTTTATGGATACATGTAGTTGGAACTCTAAATCAAACACGGTTTGTGCTAGCTCTTTGAAACTTGGCACAATAATGTAGTTCCAAGTTCTATCGCTATGGTTTGTGTCCTATGGAAGTAGCCCCAAGCAGAGACTGACGAGAATCACTTACATTGAAAGTGGTTGCCAAGCTTCCAAAAAACTACGAGTTTCCTGAAATTTCAGCAAACATTTTTTAACCCAATCTTGATGACACTGGCAGGTCATGATAAGTACACCAATCCCACTTGGCTCACCAAATTTCGTTATTCTAGGTTAAACCTTTCCTTTGCAGTAACCGTTTTCATGTTTAGGTTTCACTCTGTTTTCTCCTATATGGATACATGTAGTTGGAACTCTAAATCAAACACGGTTTGTGCTAGCTCTTTGAAACTTGGCACAATAATGTAGTTCCAAGTTCTATCGCTATGGTTTGTGTCCTATTGAAGTAGCCCCAAGCAGAGACTGAAGAGAATCACATTCATTGAAAGGGGTTGCCAAGCTTCCAAAAAACTACGAATTTCCTGAAGTCTCAGCAAACATTTTTTCACCCAATCTTGTTGGTACTGGCAGCTAATGATCAGTACACCAATCCCACTTGGCTCACCAAATTTCGTTCTTCTAGGTTAAAACGTTCCTTTGCAGTAACCGTTTTCATGTTTAGGTTTCACTCTGTTTTCTCCTATATGGATACATGTAGTTGGAACTCTAAATCAAACACGGTTTGTACTAGCTCTTTGAAACTTGGCACAATAATGTAGTTCCAAGTTCTATCGCTATGGTTTGTGTCCTATTGAAGTTGGCCCAAGCAGAGACTGACGAGAATCACTTTCATTGAAATTGGTTGCCAAGTTTCCAAAAAACTACGAATTTCCTGAAATCTCAGCAAACATTTTTTCACCCAATCTTGATGATACTTGCAGGTAATGATCAGTACACGAATCCCACTTGGCTCACCAAATTTCGTTCTTCTCGGTTAAACCGTTCCGTTGCAGTAACCGTTTTCATGTTTAGGTTTCACTCTGTTTTCTCCTATATGGATACATGTAGTTGGAACTCTAAATCAAACACGGTTTGTGATAGCTCTTTGAAACTTGGCACAATAATGTAATTCCAAGTTCTATCGCTATGGCTTGTGTCCTATTGAAGTAGCCCCAAGCAGAGACTGACGAGAATGACATTAATTGGAAGGAGTTGCCAAGCTTCCAAAAAACTACGAGTTTCCTGAAATCTCAGCAACATTTTTTCACCCAATCTTGATGATACTTGCAGGTAATGATCAGTACACCAATCCCACTTGGCTCACCAAATCGTTCTTCTAGGTTAAACCGTTCCTTTGCCGTAACCGTTTCATGTTTAGGTTTCACTCTGTTTTCTCCTATATGGTTACATGTAGGTGGAACTCTGAATCAAACACGGTTAGTGCTAGCTCTTTGAAAATTGGCACAATAAGGTAGTTCCAAGTTCTATCGCTATGGTTTGTGTCCTATTGAAGTAGCCCCAAGCAGAGACTGAAGAGAATCACATTCATTGAAAGGGGTTGCCAAGCTTCCAAAAAACTACGAATTTCCTGAAGTCTCAGCAAACATTTTTTCACCCAATCTTGTTGGTACTGGCAGCTAATGATCAGTACACCAATCCCACTTGGCTCACCAAATTTCGTTCTTCTAGGTTAAAACGTTCCTTTGCAGTAACCGTTTTCATGTTTAGATTTCACTCTGTTTTCTCCTATATGGATACATGTAGTTGGAACTCTAAATCAAACACGGTTTGTGCTAGCTCTTTGAAACTTGGCACAATAATGTAGTTCCAAGTTCTATCGCTATGGTTTGTGTCCTATTGAAGTTGGCCCAAGCAGAGACTGACGAGAATCACTTTCATTGAAATTGGTTGCCAAGTTTCCAAAAAACTACGAATTTCCTGAAATCTCAGCAAACATTTTTTCACCCAATCTTGATGATACTTGCAGGTAATGATCAGTACACGAATCCCACTTGGCTCACCAAATTTCGTTCTTCTCGGTTAAACCGTTCCGTTGCAGTAACCGTTTTCATGTTTAGGTTTCACTCTGTTTTCTCCTATAAGGATACATGTAGTTGGAACTCTAAATCAAACACGGTTTGTGATAGCTCTTTGAAACTTGGCACAAGAATGTAATTCCAAGTTCTATCGCTATGGCTTGTTTCCTATTGAAGTAGCCCCAAGCAGAGACTGACGATAATGACATTAATTGGAAGGAGTTGCCAAGCTTCCAAAAAACTACGAGTTTCCTGAAATCTCAGCAAACATTTTTTCACCCAATCTTGATGATACTTGCAGGTAATGATCAGTACACCAATCCCACTTGGCTCACCAAATCGTTCTTCTAGGTTAAACCGTTCCTTTGCCGTAACCGTTTTCATGTTTAGGTTTCACTCTGTTTTCTCCTATATGGTTACATGTAGGTGGAACTCTGAATCAAACACGGTTAGTGCTAGCTCTTTGAAAATTGGCACAATAAGGTAGTTCCAAGTTCTATCGCTATGGTTTGTGTCCTATGGAAGTAGCCCCAAGCAGAGACTGACGAGAATCACTTTCATTGAAAGGGGTTGCCAAGCTTCCAAAAAACTACAAGTTTCCTGAAATCTCAGCAAACATTTTTTCACCCAATCTTGATGATACTGGCAGGTAATGATCAGTACACCAGTCCCACTTGGCTCACCAAATTTCGTTCTTCTATGTTTAATCGTTCCTTTGCAGTAACCGTTTTCATGTTTAGGTTTCACTCTGTGTCTCCTATATGGATACATGTTGTTGGAACTCTAAATCAAACATGGTTTGTGCTAGCTCTTTGAAACTTGGCACAATAATGTAGTTCCAAGTTCTATCGCTATGGTTTGTGTCCTATTGAAGTAGCCCCAAGCAGAGACTGACTAGAATCACATTCATTGGAAGGGGTTGCCAAGCTTCCACAAAAATACGAGTTTCCTGAAATCTCAGCAAACATTTTTTCACCCAATCTTGATGATACTTGCAGGTAAGGATCAGTACCCCAGTCCCACTTGGCTCACCAAATTTTGTTCTTCTAGGTTAAACCGTTCCTTTGCAGTAACCGTTTTCATGTTTAGGTTTCACTCTGTTTTCTCCTATAAGGATACATGTAGTTGGAACTCTAAATCAAACACGGTTTGTGCTAGCTCTTTGAAACTTGGCACAATAATGTAGTTCCAAGTTCTATCGCTATGGTTTTTGTCCTATGGAAGTAGCCCCACGCAGAGACTGACGAGAATCACTTTCATTGAAAGGGGTGGCCAAGCTCCAAAAAACTACGAGTTTCCTGAAATCTCAGCAAACATTTTTTCACCCAATCTTGATGATACTTGTAGGTAATGATCAGTACACCAATCCGACTTGGCTAACAAAGTTTCGTTCATCTAGGTTAAACGGTTCCTTTGCAGTAACCGTTTTCATATTTAGGTTTCACTCTGTTTTCTCCTATATGGATACATGTAGTTGGAACTCTAAATCAAACACGGTTTGTGCTAGCTCATTGAAACTTGGCACAATAATGTAATTCCAAGTTCTATCGCTATGGTTTGTGTCCTATTGAAGTAGCCCCAAGCAGAGACTGACGAGAATCACATTCATTGGAAGGGGTTGCCAAGCTTCCAAAAAACTACGAGTTTCCTGAAATCTCAGCAAACATTTTTTCACCCAATCTTGATGATACTGGCAGGTAAAGATAAGTACACCAATCCCACTTGGCTCACCAAATTTCGTTCTTCTAGGTTAAACGGTTCCTTTGCAGTAACCGTTTTCATGTTTAGGTTTCACTCTGTGTTCTCCTATATGGATACATGTAGTTGGAACTCTAAATCAAACACGGTTTCTGTTAGCTCTTTGAAATTTGGCACAATAATGTAGTTCCAAGTTCTATCGCTATGGTTGGTGTCCTATTGAAGTAGCCCCAATCAGAGACTGACGAGAATCACATTCATTGAAAGGGGTTGCCAACCTTCCAAAAAACTAAGAGTTTCCTGAAATCTCAGCAAACATTTTTTCACCCAATCTTGATGATACTGGCAGGTAATGATAAGTACACCAATCGCACTTGGCTCACCAAATTTCGTTCTTCTATGTTAAACGGTTCCTTTGCAGTAACCGTTTTCATGTTTAGGTTTAACTCTCTGTTCTCCAATACGGATACATGTAGTTGGAAGTCTAAATCAAACACGGTTTGTGCAAGCTCATTGAAACTTGGCACAATAATGTAATTCCAAGTTCTATCGCTATGGTTTGTGTCCTATTGAAGTAGCCCCAAGCAGGGACTGACGAGAATCACATTCATTGGAAGGGGTTGCCAAGCTATAAAAAACTACGAGTTTCCTGAAATCTCAGCAAACATTTTTTCACCCAATCTTGATGATACTTGCAGGTAATGATCAGTACTCCAATCGCACTTGGCTCACCAAATTTCGTTCTTCTAGGTTAAACCGTTCCTTTGCAGTAACCGTTTTCATGTTTAGGTTTCACTCTGTTTTCTCCTATATGGATACATGTAGTTGGAACTCTAAATCAAACACGGTTTCTGTTAGCTCTTTGAAATTTGGCACAATAATGTAATTCCAAGTTCTATCACTATGGTTTGTGTCCTATTGAAGTAGCCCCAAGCAGAGACTGACGAGAATCACTTTCATTGAAAGGGGTTGCCAAGCTTCCAAAAAACTACGAGTTTACTGAAATTTCAGCAAACATTTTTTCACCCAATCTTGATGATACTTGCAGGTAATGATCAGTACACCAATCCCACTTGGCTCACCAAATTTCGTTCTTCTAGGTTAAACCGTTAATTTGCATTAACCGTTTTCATGTTTAGGTTTCACTCTGTTTTCTCCTACATGGATACACGTAGTTGGAACTCTAAATCAAACACGGTTTGTTCAAGCTCATTGAAACTTGGCACAAGAATGTAATTCCAAGTTCTATCGCTATGGCTTGTGTCCTATTGAAGTAGCTCCAAGCAGAGACTGACGAGAATGACATTCATTGGAAGGAGTTGCCAAGCTTCCAAAAAACTACGAGTTTCCTGAAATCTCAGCAAACATTTTTTCACCCAATCTTGATGATACTTGCAGGTAATGATCAGTACACCAATCCCACTTGGCTCACCAAATTTCGTTCTTCTAGGTTAAACCGTTCCTTTGCAGTAACCGTTTTCATGTTTAGGTTTCACTCTGTTTTCTCCTATTTGGTTACATGTAGTTGGAACTCTGAATCAAACACGGTTAGTGCTAGCTCTTTGAAAATTGGCACAATAAGGTAGTTCCAAGTTCTATCGCTATGGTTTGTGTCCTATGGAAGTAGCCCCAAGCAGAGACTGACGAGAATCACTTTCATTGAAAGGGGTTGCCAAGCTTCCAAAAAAACTACGAGTTTCCTGAAATCTCAGCAAACATTTTTTCACCCAATCTTGATGATACTGGCAGGTAATGATCAGTACACCAGTCCCACTTGGCTCACCAAATTTCCTTCTTTTATGTTTAATCGTTCCTTTGCAGTAACCGTTTTCATGTCTAGGTTTCACTCTGTTTATCCTATATGCATACATGTTGTTGGAACTCTAAATCAAACATGGTTTGTGCTAGCTCTTTGAAACTTGGCACAATAATGTAGTTCCAAGTTCTATCGCTATTTTTTGTGGCCTATTGAAGTAGCCCCAAGCAGGGACTGACGAGAATCACATTCATTGGAAGGTGTTGCCAAGCTATAAAAAACTACGAATTTCCAGAAATCTCAGCAAACATTTTTTCACCCAATCTTGATGATACTTGCAGGTAATGATCAGTACACCAATCCCACTTGGCTCACCAAATTTCGTTCTTCTAGGTTAAACCGTTCCTTTGCAGTAACCGTTTTCATGTTTAGGTTTCACTCTGTTTTCTCCTATTTGGTTACATGTAGTTGGAACTCTGAATCAAACACGGTTAGTGCTAGCTCTTTGAAAATTGGCACAATAAGGTAGTTCCAAGTTCTATCGCTATGGTTTGAGTCCTATGGAAGTAGCCCCACGCAGAGACTGACGAGAATCACTTACATTGAAAGGGGTTGCCAAGCTCCAAACAACTACGAGTTTCCTGAAATCTCAGCAAACATTTTTTCACCCAATCTTGATGATACTGGCAGATAATGATAAGTACACCAATCCCACTTGGCTCACCAAATTTCGTTCTTCTATGTTAAACGGTTCCTTTGCAGTAACCGTTTTCAGGTTTAGGTTTCACTCTGTTTTCTCCTATATGGATACATGTAGTTGGAACTCTAAATCAAACACGGTTTGTGCTAGCTCTTTGAAACTTGGCACAATAATGTAGTTCCAAGTTCTATCGCTATGGTTTGTGTCCTATGGAAGTAGCCCCAAGCAGAGACTGACGAGAATCACTTTCATTGAAAGGGGTTGCCAAGCTCCAAAAAACTATGAGTTTCCTGAAATCTCAGCAAACATTTTTTCACCCAGTCTTGATGATAGTGGCAGGTAATGATCAGTACACAAATCCCACTTGGCTCACCAAACATCGTTCTTCTAGGTTAAACTGTTCCTTTGCAGTAACCGTTTTCATGTTTAGGTTTCACTCTGTTTTCTCCTATATGGATGCATGTAGTTGGAACTCTAAATCAAACACGGTTTGTGCTGGCTCTTTGAAACTTTGCACAATAATGTAGTTCCAAGTTCTATCGCAATGGTTTGTGTCCTATTGAAGTAGCCCCAAGCAGAGACTGACGAGAATCACA
The DNA here is from genome assembly GCF_045843805.1 of Urocitellus parryii. Taxonomy (NCBI): domain Eukaryota; kingdom Metazoa; phylum Chordata; class Mammalia; order Rodentia; family Sciuridae; genus Urocitellus; species Urocitellus parryii. The sequence goes on from NW_027553125.1 coordinate 37,535, forward strand.
TTCATTTGAAGGTGATGCCAAGCTTCCACAAAACTACGAGTTTCCTGAAATCTCAGCAATTATGTTTTCACCCAATCTTGATGATACTTGCAGGTAAGGATCAGTATAACAGTCCCACTTGGCTCACCAAATTTCGTTCTTCTAGGTTAAACCGTTCCTTTGCAGTAAGCGTTTTCATGCTTAGGTTTCACTCTGTTTTCTCCTATATGGATACATGTAGTTGGAACTCTAAATCAAACACGGGTTGTGCTAGCTCTTTGAAACTTGGCACAATAATGTAGTTCCAAGTTCTATCGCTATGGTTTGTGTCCTATTGAAGTAGCCCCACGCAGAGACTGACGAGAATCACTTTCATTGAAAGGGGTTGCCAAGCTCCAAAAAACTACGAGTTTCCTGAAATCTCAGCAAACATTTTTTCACCCAATCTTGATGATAATGGCAGGTAATGATAAGTACACCAATCCCACTTGGCTCACCAAATTTCGTTCTTCTAGGTTAAACCGTTCCTTTGCAGTAACCGTTTTCATGTTTAGGTTTCACTCTGTTGTCTCCTATATGGATACATGTAGTTGGAAGTCTAAATCAAACACGGTATGTGCTAGCTCTTTGAAACTTGCCAAAATAATGTAGTTCCAAGTTCTATCACTATGGTTTGTGTCCTATTGAAGTAGCCCCAAGAAGAGACTGACGAGAATCACTTTCATTGAAAGGGGTTGCCAAGCTTCCATAAAACTACGAGTTTCCTGAAATCTCAGCAAACATTTTTTCACCCAATCTTGATGATACTTGCAGGTAATGATCAGTACACCAATCCCACTTGGCTCACCAAATTTCGTTCTTCTAGGTTAAACCGTTAATTTGCAGAAACCGTTTTCATGTTTATGTTTCAGTCTGTTTTCTCCTATATGGATACATGTAGTTGGAACTCTAAATCAAACACGGTTTGTGATAGCTCTTTGAAACTTGGCACAAGAATGTAATTCCAAGTTCTATCGCTATGGCTTGTGTCCTATTGAAGTAGCCCCAAGCAGAGACTGACGAGAATGACATTAATTGGAAGGAGTTGCCAAGCTTCCAAAAAACTACGAGTTTCCTGAAATCTCAGCAAACATTTTTTCACCCAATCTTGATGATACTTGCAGGTAATGATCAGTACACCAATCCCACTTGTCTCACCAAATCGTTCTTCTAGGTTAAACCGTTCCTTTGCCGTAACCGTTTTCATGTTTAGGTTTCACTCTGTTTTCTCCTATATGGTTACATGTAGGTGGAACTCTGAATCAAACACGGTTAGTGCTAGCTCTTTGAAAATTGGCACAATAAGGTAGTTCCAAGTTCTATCGCTATGGTTTGTGTCCTATGGAAGTAGCCCCAAGCAGAGACTGACGAGAATCACTTTCATTGAAAGGGGTTGCCAAGCTTCCAAAAAACTACAAGTTTCCTGAAATCTCAGCAAACATTTTTTCACCCAATCTTGATGATACTGGCAGGTAATGATCAGTACACCAGTCCCACTTGGCTCACCAAATTTCGTTCTTCTATGTTTAATCGTTCCTTTGCAGTAACCGTTTTCATGTTTAGGTTTCACTCTGTGTCTCCTATATGGATACATGTTGTTGGAACTCTAAATCAAACATGGTTTGTGCTAGCTCTTTGAAACTTGGCACAATAATGTAGTTCCAAGTTCTATCGCTATGGTTTGTGTCCTATTGAAGTAGCCCCAAGCAGAGACTGACTAGAATCACATTCATTGGAAGGGGTTGCCAAGCTTCCACAAAAATACGAGTTTCCTGAAATCTCAGCAAACATTTTTTCACCCAATCTTGATGATACTTGCAGGTAAGGATCAGTACCCCAGTCCCACTTGGCTCACCAAATTTTGTTCTTCTAGGTTAAACCGTTCCTTTGCAGTAACCGTTTTCATGTTTAGGTTTCACTCTGTTTTCTCCTATAAGGATACATGTAGTTGGAACTCTAAATCAAACACGGTTTGTGCTAGCTCTTTGAAACTTGGCACAATAATGTAGTTCCAAGTTCTATCGCTATGGTTTTTGTCCTATGGAAGTAGCCCCACGCAGAGACTGACGAGAATCACTTTCATTGAAAGGGGTGGCCAAGCTCCAAAAAACTACGAGTTTCCTGAAACCTCAGCAAACATTTTTTCACCCAATCTTGATGATACTTGTAGGTAATGATCAGTACACCAATCCGACTTGGCTAACAAAGTTTCGTTCATCTAGGTTAAACGGTTCCTTTGCAGTAACCGTTTTCATATTTAGGTTTCACTCTGTTTTCTCCTATATGGATACATGTAGTTGGAACTCTAAATCAAACACGGTTTGTGCTAGCTCATTGAAACTTGGCACAATAATGTAATTCCAAGTTCTATCGCTATGGTTTGTGTCCTATTGAAGTAGCCCCAAGCAGAGACTGACGAGAATCACATTCATTGGAAGGGGTTGCCAAGCTTCCAAAAAACTACGAGTTTCCTGAAATCTCAGCAAACATTTTTTCACCCAATCTTGATGATACTGGCAGGTAAAGATAAGTACACCAATCCCACTTGGCTCACCAAATTTCGTTCTTCTAGGTTAAACGGTTCCTTTGCAGTAACCGTTTTCATGTTTAGGTTTCACTCTGTGTTCTCCTATATGGATACATGTAGTTTGAAGTCTAAATGAAACACGGTTTGTGCTAGCTCTTTGAAAATTTGCATAAAAATGTAGTTCCAAGTTCTATCGCTATCGTTTGTGTCCTATTGAAGTAGCCCCAAGCAGAGACTGACAAGAATCACATTCATTGGAAGGGGTTGCCAAGCTCCAAAAAACTACGAGTTTCCTGAAATCTCAGCAAACATTTTTTCACCCAATCTTGATGATACTGGCAGGTAATGATCAGTACACCACTCCCACTTGGCTCACCAAATTTCGTTCTTCTAGGTTAAATCGTTCCTTTGCTGTAACCGTTTTCATGTTTAGGTTTCACTCTGTTTTCTCCTATATGGATACATGTAGTTGGAAGTCTAAATCAATCACGGTTTGTGCTAGCTCTTTGAAACTTGGCACAATAATGTAGTTCCAAGTTCTATCGCTATGGTTTGTGTCCTATTGAAGTAGCCCCAAGAAGAGACTGACGAGAATCACTTTCATTGAAAGGGGTTGCCAAGCTTCCAAAAAACTACGAGTTTCCTGAAATCTCAGCAAACATTTTTTCACCCAATCTTGATGATACTTGCAGGTAATGATCAGTACACCAATCCCACTTGGCTCACTAAATTTCGTTCTTCTAGGTTAAACCGTTCCTTTGCAGTAACCGTTTTCATGTTTAGTTTTCACTCTGTTTTCTCCTATATGGATACATGTAGTTGGAAGTCTAAATCAAACACGGTTTGTGCTAGCTCTTTGAAACTTGGCACAATAATGTAGTTCCAAGTTCTATCGCTATGGTTTGTGTCCTATTGAAGTAGCCCCAAGCAGGGACTGACGAGTTTCACATTTATTGGAAGGGGTTGCCAAGCTATAAAAAACTGCGAATTTCCAGAAATCTCAGCAAACATTTTTTCACCCAATCTTGATGATACTTGCAGGTAATGATCAGTACACCAATCCCACTTGGCTCACCAAATTTCGTTCTTCTAGGTTAAACCGTTCCTTTGCAGTAACCGTTTTCATGTTTAGGTTTCACTCTGTTTTCTCCTATATGGATACATGTAGTTGGAACTCTAAATCAAACACGGTTTCTGTTAGCTCTTTGAAATTTGGCACAATAATGTAGTTCCAAGTTCTATCGCTATGGTTGGTGTCCTATTGAAGTAGCCCCAATCAGAGACTGACGAGAATCACATTCATTGAAAGGGGTTGCCAACCTTCCAAAAAACTAAGAGTTTCCTGAAATCTCAGCAAGCATTTTTTCACCCAATCTTGATGATACTGGCAGGTAATGATAAGTACACCAATCGCACTTGGCTCACCAAATTTCGTTCTTCTATGTTAAACGGTTCCTTTGCAGTAACCGTTTTCATGTTTAGGTTTAACTCTCTGTTCTCCAATACGGATACATGTAGTTGGAAGTCTAAATCAAACACGGTTTGTGCAAGCTCATTGAAACTTGGCACAATAATGTAATTCCAAGTTCTATCGCTATGGTTTGTGTCCTATTGAAGTAGCCCCAAGCAGGGACTGACGAGAATCACATTCATTGGAAGGGGTTGCCAAGCTATAAAAAACTACGAGTTTCCTGAAATCTCAGCAAACATTTTTTCACCCAATCTTGATGATACTTGCAGGTAATGATCAGTACACCAATCGCACTTGGCTCACCAAATTTCGTTCTTCTAGGTTAAACCGTTCCTTTGCAGTAACCGTTTTCATGTTTAGGTTTCACTCTGTTTTCTCCTATATGGATACATGTAGTTGGAACTCTAAATCAAACACGGTTTCTGTTAGCTCTTTGAAATTTGGCACAATAATGTAATTCCAAGTTCTATCACTATGGTTTGTGTCCTATTGAAGTAGCCCCAAGCAGAGACTGACGAGAATCACTTTCATTGAAAGGGATTGCCAAGCTTCCAAAAAACTACGAGTTTACTGAAATCTCAGCAAACATTTTTTCACCCAATCTTGATGATACTTGCAGGTAATGATCAGTACACCAATCCCACTTGGCTCACCAAATTTCGTTCTTCTAGGTTAAACCGTTAATTTGCAGTAACCGTTTTCATGTTTAGGTTTCACTCTGTTTTCTCCTACATGGATACACGTAGTTGGAACTCTAAATCAAACACGGTTTGTTCAAGCTCATTGAAACTTGGCACAAGAATGTAATTCCAAGTTCTATCGCTATGGCTTGTGTCCTATTGAAGTAGCTCCAAGCAGAGACTGACGAGAATGACATTCATTGGAAGGAGTTGCCAAGCTTCCAAAAAACTACGAGTTTCCTGAAATCTCAGCAAACATTTTTTCACCCAATCTTGATGATACTTGCAGGTAATGATCAGTACACCAATCCCACTTGGCTCACCAAATTTCATTCTTCTAGGTTAAACCGTTACTTTGCAGTAACCGTTTTCATGTTTAGGTTTCACTCTGTTTTCTCCTATTTGGTTACATGTAGTTGGAACTCTGAATCAAACACGGTTAGTGCTAGCTCTTTGAAAATTGGCACAATAAGGTAGTTCCAAGTTCTATCGCTATGGTTTGTGTCCTATGGAAGTAGCCCCAAGCAGAGACTGACGAGAATCACTTTCATTGAAAGGGGTTGCCAAGCTTCCAAAAAAACTACGAGTTTCCTGAAATCTCAGCAAACATTTTTTCACCCAATCTTGATGATACTGGCAGGTAATGATCAGTACACCAGTCCCACTTGGCTCACCAAATTTCCTTCTTCTATGTTTAATCGTTCCTTTGCAGTAACCGTTTTCATGTCTAGGTTTCACTCTGTTTATCCTATATGCATACATGTTGTTGGAACTCTAAATCAAACATGGTTTGTGCTAGCTCTTTGAAACTTGGCACAATAATGTAGTTCCAAGTTCTATCGCTATGGTTTGTGGCCTATTGAAGTAGCCCCAAGCAGGGACTGACGAGAATCACATTCATTGGAAGGTGTTGCCAAGCTATAAAAAACTACGAATTTCCAGAAATCTCAGCAAACATTTTTTCACCCAATCTTGATGATACTTGCAGGTAATGATCAGTACACCAATCCCACTTGGCTCACCAAATTTCGTTCTTCTAGGTTAAACCGTTCCTTTGCAGTAACCGTTTTCATGTTTAGGTTTCACTCTGTTTTCTCCTATTTGGTTACATGTAGTTGGAACTCTGAATCAAACACGGTTAGTGCTAGCTCTTAGAAAATTGGCACAATAAGGTAGTTCCAAGTTCTATCGCTATGGTTTGAGTCCTATGGAAGTAGCCCCACGCAGAGACTGACGAGAATCACTTACATTGAAAGGGGTTGCCAAGCTCCAAACAACTACGAGTTTCCTGAAATCTCAGCAAACATTTTTTCACCCAATCTTGATGATACTGGCAGATAATGATAAGTACACCAATCCCACTTGGCTCACCAAATTTCGTTCTTCTAGGTTAAACGGTTCCTTTGCAGTAACCGTTTTCATATTTAGGTTTCACTCTGTTTTCTCCTATATGGATACATGTAGTTGGAACTCTAAATCAAACACGGTTTGTGCTAGCTCATTGAAACTTGGCACAATAATGTAATTCCAAGTTCTATCGCTATGGTTTGTGTCCTATTGAAGTAGCCCCAAGCAGAGACTGACGAGAATCACATTCATTGGAAGGGGTTGCCAAGCTTCCAAAAAACTACGAGTTTCCTGAAATCTCAGCAAACATTTTTTCACCCAATCTTGATGATACTGGCAGGTAAAGATAAGTACACCAATCCCACTTGGCTCACCAAATTTCGTTCTTCTAGGTTAAACGGTTCCTTTGCAGTAACCGTTTTCATGTTTAGGTTTCACTCTGTGTTCTCCTATATGGATACATGTAGTTTGAAGTCTAAATGAAACACGGTTTGTGCTAGCTCTTTGAAAATTTGCATAAAAATGTAGTTCCAAGTTCTATCGCTATCGTTTGTGTCCTATTGAAGTAGCCCCAAGCAGAGACTGACAAGAATCACATTCATTGGAAGGGGTTGCCAAGCTCCAAAAAACTACGAGTTTCCTGAAATCTCAGCAAACATTTTTTCACCCAATCTTGATGATACTGGCAGGTAATGATCAGTACACCACTCCCACTTGGCTCACCAAATTTCGTTCTTCTAGGTTAAATCGTTCCTTTGCTGTAACCGTTTTCATGTTTAGGTTTCACTCTGTTTTCTCCTATATGGATACATGTAGTTGGAAGTCTAAATCAATCACGGTTTGTGCTAGCTCGTTGAAACTTGGCACAATAATGTAGTTCCAAGTTCTATCGCTATGGTTTGTGTCCTATTGAAGTAGCCCCAAGAAGAGACTGACGAGAATCACTTTCATTGAAAGGGGTTGCCAAGCTTCCAAAAAACTACGAGTTTCCTGAAATCTCAGCAAACATTTTTTCACCCAATCTTGATGATACTTGCAGGTAATGATCAGTACACCAATCCCACTTGGCTCACTAAATTTCGTTCTTCTAGGTTAAACCGTTCCTTTGCAGTAACCGTTTTCATGTTTAGTTTTCACTCTGTTTTCTCCTATATGGATACATGTAGTTGGAAGTCTAAATCAAACACGGTTTGTGCTAGCTCTTTGAAACTTGGCACAATAATGTAGTTCCAAGTTCTATCGCTATGGTTTGTGTCCTATTGAAGTAGCCCCAAGCAGGGACTGACGAGTTTCACATTTATTGGAAGGGGTTGCCAAGCTATAAAAAACTGCGAATTTCCAGAAATCTCAGCAAACATTTTTTCACCCAATCTTGATGATACTTGCAGGTAATGATCAGTACACCAATCCCACTTGGCTCACCAAATTTCGTTCTTCTAGGTTAAACCGTTCCTTTGCAGTAACCGTTTTCATGTTTAGGTTTCACTCTGTTTTCTCCTATATGGATACATGTAGTTGGAACTCTAAATCAAACACGGTTTCTGTTAGCTCTTTGAAATTTGGCACAATAATGTAGTTCCAAGTTCTATCGCTATGGTTGGTGTCCTATTGAAGTAGCCCCAATCAGAGACTGACGAGAATCACATTCATTGAAAGGGGTTGCCAACCTTCCAAAAAACTAAGAGTTTCCTGAAATCTCAGCAAGCATTTTTTCACCCAATCTTGATGATACTGGCAGGTAATGATAAGTACACCAATCGCACTTGGCTCACCAAATTTCGTTCTTCTATGTTAAACGGTTCCTTTGCAGTAACCGTTTTCATGTTTAGGTTTAACTCTCTGTTCTCCAATACGGATACATGTAGTTGGAAGTCTAAATCAAACACGGTTTGTGCAAGCTCATTGAAACTTGGCACAATAATGTAATTCCAAGTTCTATCGCTATGGTTTGTGTCCTATTGAAGTAGCCCCAAGCAGGGACTGACGAGAATCACATTCATTGGAAGGGGTTGCCAAGCTATAAAAAACTACGAGTTTCCTGAAATCTCAGCAAACATTTTTTCACCCAATCTTGATGATACTTGCAGGTAATGATCAGTACACCAATCGCACTTGGCTCACCAAATTTCGTTCTTCTAGGTTAAACCGTTCCTTTGCAGTAACCGTTTTCATGTTTAGGTTTCACTCTGTTTCTCCTATATGGATACATGTAGTTGGAACTCTAAATCAAACACGGTTTCTGTTAGCTCTTTGAAATTTGGCACAATAATGTAATTCCAAGTTCTATCACTATGGTTTGTGTCCTATTGAAGTAGCCCCAAGCAGAGACTGACGAGAATCACTTTCATTGAAAGGGATTGCCAAGCTTCCAAAAAACTACGAGTTTACTGAAATCTCAGCAAACATTTTTTCACCCAATCTTGATGATACTTGCAGGTAATGATCAGTACACCAATCCCACTTGGCTCACCAAATTTCGTTCTTCTAGGTTAAACCGTT